>NC_041382.1:287381657-287416141 GCF_002162155.2 Triticum dicoccoides
CCAATGCTCCTCTGAGTGTTGGTCCAAACTAGAGCCCTGAGCAGCGCCCCCTCGGGGAAACTCGAGGTTTGGTTCTAGTTGTATGGAGAGCTCATCTGAGTGTGCCCTGAGAACGAGATATGTGCAGCTCCTATCGGGATTTGTCGGCACATTCGGGCGGTGTTGCTGGACTTGTTTTACCATTGTCGAGATGTCTTGTAACCTGGATAACGAGTCTGATCGGAATGTCTTGGGAGAAGGAATATCTTCGTTGACCGTGAGAGCTTGTGATGGCCTAAGTTGGGACACCCCTGCAGGGTTTTGAACTTTCGAAAGCCGTGCCCACGGTTATGGGCAGATGGGAATTTGTTAATGTCCGGTTGCAGAAAACCTGAAGTTGATCTTAATTAAAATACATCAACCGCGTGTGTAACCGTGATGGTCTCTTCTCGCCGGAGTCCGGGAAGTGAACACGGTGTTGGAGTTATGCTTGACGTAGGTTGCTCTAGGATCACTTCTTGATCATAGATTTTCGACCGTGCTTTTGCCTTCTCTTCTCGCTCTCATTTGCGTTGTTAGCCACCAAATATGCTAGTCGCTTGCTGCAGATCCACCTAATACCTTTACCTTACCCATACGCTTAAATAGTCTTGATCGCGAGGGTGTGAGATTGCTGAGTCCCAGTGGCTCACAATTACTTCCAAAACCAGTTTGCAGGTGCCGATGTAACCGAGCAGGTGACGCAACGAAGCTCAAGGAGAAGCTCGATGAAGATCTTGTCCTTTGTGTTGTTTCGTGCTAGTTGATCAGTTGTGGAGCCCAGTCGGGACGATCAGGATCTGTGTAGCATTTGGGGTAGTCTTCTTTTATTTTGGTTCCGTAGTCGGACCTTGATTGTATCTGGCTGATGTAATGCTTTATTCATGTAATTATCTGAAGTGGCGATTGTAAGCCAACTATGTATCTCTTTCCCTTATGTAATTCATGGGTTGTGTGCAGATTACCTCACTTGCCACTTTGCTTTCAATGCAGTTGTGCCTCTAAGTTGTGCTTCGACACATGGGAGATATAGCCGCATCGAGGGCGTTACACAGAGAGGCAACGACGCAAGGGAGCTTGGGCACGGGGATCTCGTGGCTCGGCCGCGGTCGGGCCCAGATCCTGCCCAGGGTGGGCCGGTTGTGGGCTTCCGCGGGCCACGGCGGCGCTGGGGAAGGCGGGGCGCAACGTGGCTTCACGTGAGTGGCTGCGGGCGGCCTGGCGGGGTGAGGTGGCGTGCACCGGTTTGCCCGGGGTGCGACGGCGGTGGCGCCAAGTGGCGGTGAGGGGTTTGGCCCGCATGGGATGCGATGAGGGCGGCGGCTACTGATGATTGGGGCGCGGAAAACAAGGTGGGGGGTTGGAGGACGCCAAAAATGGCATGTGGTGGTTATTTATAAGGCAAGGGGGCTAGGGTTAGGGGGTTTGAGGCCATTTTCGGACGTCTCGGAGCCCTCCGATCACGATCGAACGGTTCCGGACACGAGGGGGATCAGGTGGGCTGCAGGCAGGCTGTGCTAGAGAGAGATGGCCTGAGAAGAGAGGAGAGAGAGAGGCCTGGCAAGGTTTCCGGAGACCGAAAACGTCCGACGATAGACCGACTATACTGCCGCTATAGTTATCCGTTGGGGCGTCAAACGAACTCCGAATGCGATGAAACTTGGCAGGCAGCCTCCTGACAACATAACAACACCACATGCCAACTTACAACCCATTGCAAGAACATTTTCCGGCCACTTATAAAAAATATTTTCGGAGGTGCAGCGGGCGCATGCAAGTGTGTCTAGGCTTAGAACGGACAACAGAAAGAACTGGGAGACCCGGACAGATGCATGTTTTGAAAACCATGATGATGCCATGCGGATGATGACATGGTAAGATGATACACGCAAGCAAAAGACAAGGCAACAACAACGAATAACTGGAGGACACCTGGCGCAACGGTCTCGGGGCGTTACACCGCCTCGTTACCACGATGTGAGGCATGCGTGCGGAAACCGCCCCACGCATGACCCCCATGTTACGCACGACCCTCCACATCGCGCGTTCAACGCAGTTCGTGGGTAACTGCAGCGGACAAGAAGTTACTGCAGAAAAATCCGCCCCACCTGACCGCGCACCATTCTGGGCCAAGCCCAACAACGCGGCGCGCTTATGTGTGGCCCAGGCCCGGGGTCTCCTCTCGGTGTACAAAAGTAGGGGATCTTCTTTTGACCCCTTTACTTGTGCACAGGCAGTCAGAGCTGCGCGCCACGAGCACGCTTAGTAGGGCAGAGGAGGGAAGTCGGGGAGAAGCTGAAACACGAGACAAACAAGGCAATGCCAAGACCAGAAGCGCAGGAGAGCAAGAGGGCAAAGTGGACTCCCTCGGCAAGATCCTTGCCGAGGCAGCCTCCGCAACCCCGGCAAGAGCCTTGCCGGGGCAACTTGCCCGATGCCAGCGGAGTGAGCCACCCTTGAAACCAAAGGCTCCAACCCAACCAACCACATTTGAACCAAGGATCGGGAGGCGCTCTGTGGTGGCATGCAAATCTTTGTCAAGATCATAAACATGTGAGATTAGATGAAGACCACAAGATGGCAGCCTTCGGCGGGATCCTAGCCGAGGAAATCCACAAGACCCCGGAAAGACCCTTGCCGGGGACAACTGCAACGGCACATCAGCACACTTGCTGGGCCCCCGGCAAGACCCTTGTTGAGGGCATCAGCAGGGCCACTACCAGGACTGCACCAGCCAAGACTCCACCACCGTCCCCAAGCAGCAGCTAGCTCAACCAGCTGGGCAGGCACCTACATGACGACGGGCGGCCTCTAAACCGACTCAGCAAGCACCTATGTGGCGGCATGCGACCCTTCATGAAGGCTCCACCACCGCGCCAGCCCAGCAGCCAGCCAACGTGGCGCCACGATGCCTCATCAGCTCGGACGCGTGTCGAGGCCAGACGAGGCTGTGACAGTTGGAATGTGCTTCCCTGGCGTCCCCGATAAAGCAATGAGGGCACGTCGGCAGTGCATTAAATGCGTTTGTCCGACGGTCCAAGACGATAGGCTTGTCAACTTAGACCTTTCCACCTCGTGTGTGCCACTGTGGCAACCCCTTTTTCCTATAAAAGGAGTCTTGAGGTGACCAGGAGGGGGATTCGGCTCCTTTGGGCAAAGTTGCACCCCGTAGCTAGCTCAAGAACACAAGAACACTCGAATACATCCACCAAAGCAGAACTAGGGTATTACACATCTTCGCGGCCTGAACCAGGGTAAACGATCTGTGTGCTTCCTGTCAGACCCGCTCTTCGCACAACCTCGCACCCACCAACCATAGAAGGGATCCCAGTGACCTCATAGGTGTCGTTTCCACCGACACAAGACCGCCACGGCGGCGGGAAGGAGGTCATTGCGGAGCCCACGGCAGCGTCACCACCAGAGCCTCTCGCAGGCGAAGACTACTTTTGTCAGGATAGCTTGTACCAGTTGTCTCCCTTCGAATTTGGCCATTGTGGGATCCCTTCCCGCCTAACATTTGGGAAGAGGACCAAGGCCACTATAAATAGGACTTAGCCACCACCATAGAGGGGGATCCATTCCACCCTGACCAGCTCACCACCTCATCTAGCTCAAGAACACCTCACCTCCTGGGGCTGTTCATCCACTGTACTAGATCATCCTTAGCCCCTCGAGGCAATCCACCATAAAGCTGGAGTAGGGTATTACATCACAATGTGGTCTCTCGTTCTTTGAGTTCGTGGAGCTAGGCCATGGGATTGTTAGCGAGCGAGCTAGGAAGATATGTTCTTCGTGCACACCCTAGTGTACAAACCTCTCAAGGGTCTGCGGAGCCCTGAATCTGACCCTGTTCTCACCCCGAGGCAACCCTGCCTGCCAAACGTGCTGCGCTCACCACCATATTTTCCTCAATCAATCCACAAAAGCAGGAGTAGGGTTTTGCGCCTCGCAGCAGCCCGAACCTGTGATCTCTGCCATGTTGTTCCACGCTTCTCCACTCTTTGTGCAACGTGCTATCCCCCCGCCGTGCCAGAAAGGGGCTCTTGGTCACATAGGTGGCCGTGGTTTCCCATCACATAGCGCTTCTTCAACCTCTGTTCTTCTTGCTCCACCTACCCAAACCAGCGCCGACTGTGCCGCTTGCTCCTGCCTCTCGTGGTCGGCTCTGCTGCCGCGCAGGCCTCACCGGCCCACCATACTCCAACCTCTAGCTAGGCCATCCTCTACTCACCCACAACCCTTGTTATTCTGCGGCGACGGTAGCCTCACAACGCAGCTGAACCAGTCACCCCTCGTACTCCTCTCCACGTGTGCATCCACTGTCATGTCTTCCCTGGCTCCACGTCGTCCCCTTCCTGGGCCCCGTCGTCGTCCATCGCCTTGGTGCTCTTGGCGCGCCGTGGTCAATGTGGTCAAGGAACGATTTCCATCAGAAGAGGACTGTATGTGGAGAGGCTGACAGCTGGGTCCTCGGCCGCAGCAAGGAAGTTCCTCCTTATTACACGCAAAATAATGTTTCCTCCACCTGATGGTAGGGACCCATCGGACGGGCCATCTTATTTCATGAAAAAACGTTTCCCCCTTACTGCTGGGACCCACCAGCTACATCTTCGCACGCAAGGAAGTGTGTCCATATTACGGGCACAAAATATGATTCTCCCACTAACAGCTGGGACCCACCAGCTATATCTTCGCATGCAAGGAAGTGCCACTTTACCTCTGTGACAGCTGGGACGCACCCAGTGGAACCATACGTAGGGTTGTCTGTCTGGTCGTGAACATGTACGTACATACTGGTCGATCGGTCTGCCTGCAACAACGAACCACGGCCGAGTAAGGAAGGGCATATGCCATAGTAGAGGTGCAAACGTAGCATGTCACACAGTCCCGTCTATATCGTCTACACGTACGTACAACCAGTTTGCAAGAAAGTAAATATGGCCACGTACGTACATATGGGTGGGGTCTCGAACGCCTACTCGCGCATACCTATGGCCAGGGCTCGTGTACATGGAGAGGTGGTGGAGGGCAGCAACGGCCTCCTGTTCATCGGTAGCCAATCGACCGAAACGAAGAAACTACGTTGTGTTCATCAGGAGGAAACGGAATGCATCCTGTTCATCAAGAGCCAACTTGGTTGGACGGAACAGCCGAAACAAGGCCTGGCGTATCTTAGAACGGAGGAAACAGCCTTACATTCGACCGCCTATGGTCGAAACGAGATCCTGTTCATCGGGAGGGGTCTGGCATACCATAAAACGGATGAAACGAACTTCTCTTCGACCTCCTATGGTCGAAATGGGGTCCTATTGATTAGGATGGGTGTGGCGTACCACAAAACGGAGGAAATAGACTTCTCTTCGACCTCGTATGGCCGAAACGGGGTCCTCTTCATGGGGAGGGGTGTGGCGTACCACAAAACGAGACTCCATGAGCTACTGTTCATCCACCATCTAATACCTCGCTTCAGCCTCCATGGGCTACTGTTCATCCACCATCGACCTCCTACATCCTCCACGTGCGACTGTTCATCCATGGCATCTCTATCCTGCCTCCACCAGCTACTGTTAATCCACGGGCTCCTGTTCATCTAGCCTCCACCAGCCACTATTCAACTAGCCCTCCATGGGGTCCTGTTCATCCACTCCCAAACGGCTCGATCGGGGTCCTATTCATCCTCCGGCAATGGCCTTTACTAGCTACCACAAGGTCCTGTTCATCCAACCCCCACCAGGAACTGTTCATCCAACCCCCAACAACACTCACTGTTCATCAATAGCCAGCAGGTTCGGTCGGCTTCAATTAGCAACAGTAGTGAAGGAATCTCAAGGGTTCAGTCAACACCCAAGGGATCGATCGCTCAGGTTTAGTAACGTAGCTAGTGCAATTGTTCAGGTTCAGAAAGCGAACGCCTCGCTCGGGGTCAGTTAGAGCCCAACTCCTCGCACACATGGGCGTATGTGTATGAGAGAAACGCGCAAACCTCCGTGCATCGGTCGGCCCCGACCACCCACCGTAACCGGGAACTCCCCGATATTTTCCTCGCCATCGCTTCTACCACAGTTTTTCAATCATGGATGTCCCAAAGAAAGTCATGCAGCTGCGTCTCCGGCCCTCCCAGGACAAAAAGCCCATTTTCTATCATGATTTTTTTCATAGAAGTAGGAGCCCACCACATCTATGATGATGCTAGTTTTTGTCATAGTTATCGTCATAGATGTGTCTTTTTTGTAGCGGGTTGTGACAGTGACGCATGGCTTCCTGGTAGCATGCAGCACGCGTAGTAGCCAATACGGTTCTCCTCAAGTAGCACAATGTCATCACACCGGTGTTGTTCTTGCGCTAATTCACCGAAGGCAAGTACTCGAGGTGATCCGTATATGAGTTTCGTGGGGATAACTGCTTCTGCCCCATACACTAGGTAGAAGGGAGTTTGCCCGGTAGCTCGATTTGGTGTCATATAGAGGGACCAAAGAACCAACGGCAGCTCTTCAATCCATCGCCTGCCACACTTTGGCAGCTTATCAAATGTTCTTGTCTTGAGTCCTTGCGGCACTTCAGGGTTCGCCCTCCTAGCTTGTCCGTTGCTCCTTGGATGGGCAATAGAGGCAAATGAGATCTTGCTTCCGAGGGCATGGAGTATTACATGAAGTCGTGGCTTGTGAATTGGGTGCCATTGTCGGTGATGATTCACACAGGGACCCCAAAGCGGCACACCAATCCTTTCAAGAACTTGATAGCTAACTGTGCGGTCACCTTCCTCACGGGCTCCACTTCCGACCACTTTGTAAACTTGTCGATTGCAACAAACAAGAAATCAATGCCCCCGGTAGCATGGGGGAAGGGGCCCAAGATGTCTAGCCCTCCAGAATGAAAATGGCCAGGACAAAGGGATTGTTTGGAGAGCTATAGCAGGCTGATGGATATTCTTGGTGTGGCACTAGCAGGCTTCACACTTGGCGACTAGGTCGATTGCGTCTTGGAGGGCTGTGGGCCAGTAGAAACCTTGCCAAAAATCTTTCCCAACCAAGGCCCTTGATCCAATGTGGGAGCCCCACATACCCTTGTGTATCTCTGGCAACACTTCATTTCCTTCTTCCTGGAAAATGCACTTCAATTTCACACCGTTGGGCCTTCTTCTGTATAGTTTGTCATCATCGAACTAATACATACTGGCCCTCTGGGCTACTCTTTTGGCTTCCTCTTGCTCTTCGAGAAGTCTTCCTGTTTGGGGGAAACGGACAATGTGCCGTGCCCAAGTTGGATCTTCAGGCTGGACAACAAGGACAAGTGGCACCTCCTCATTCATGGGAGTGCACGCCTCAACCGCAGAGGTTGGTAGTTAGGCGGGAGGGTGCAACTTACCGATCGAAGGGGAGTTGGACCCGCCAAGCTCTCTGTCGGGGGCTTTGGGAAGCTCTGCGGGGAGAGCCTTGCCGGAGTCCAGTTTTCTCCTCTTTCTGGCCATTTTTGCAGGGGATACGGAGGGCCGAGTCAGATGGAGAACAAAAGTCCCTGGTTCCACAGGGAGTTTTTGCGTAGCACACTTTGACAGATGATCAGCAATGCCGTTCTCCGCACGTGGCACGTGCTCTGTGTGTAATCCGTCAAAGCACTCCTCCAACTTTCTCACTTCCTTGACGTATGCTTGCATTAATGGGCTTTGATAATCCATGTTTACTTATCTCTCCACAAGTTCTGAATCTCCATGGATGATCAGCTTCTTGACTCCCAGTTCTGTTGCAATTTTGAGCCTGGCAAGGAGCCCTTCATACTCTGCAATGTTGTTGGTAGCCTTCTCCCAGGGAAAATGCATCTGAACGATGTACTTGAGGTGCTCCCTGGTGGGAGAAACGAGAAGCATGCCCGCTCCTGCACCTTGTAGGGAGAAGGCACCATCAAAGTACATGATCTATTCTTGGGGTGCTTCCTTGTCGGGGATGACTGTCTCCAGCACTTCTTCATCAGGGGTAGGCATCCACTCCTTAATGAACTCTGCTAGTGCTCTACTCTGAATAGTTGATGTGCTTTCAAACTTCAAACCAAAGTTGGATAACTCCAAAGCCCATTCCACAATTCTGCCAGTGGCATCGGGGTTTTGGAGTATGCGTTGCAAGGGGAAGCGGGTGACAACCGTGATCTTGTGGGCTTTGAAGTAGTGATGCAGTTTCCTTGAGGCCATGATGAGGCCAAAAATCAAATTTTGCATGCCAGAGTACCTCGACCTAGCCCCGTGCAGCAGGGAGCTGACGAAGTACCCTAGGCGCTACACCACCTTCTTCCTTGCCGCGATCTTGGAACTGCCTCCACTGCCCTGCTCTTCATTGTCTTCAACTGCATCTGACCTTTCCATGACGGGTTCACTTTCCACTCCAAAGGGGACAGCGGTGGCAGTTGCTGCTTCATCTACCTCCCGCTGTGCCACCAGTGTTGGGCAAACCACTTGATTGGTCGCTGCTAAATATAGCAGGAATGACTCTTGTGGTTTAGGAACGACTAAGGTAGGAACAGAGGAAAGTTAGGTCTTCAAATCTTGTAGTGCAGCGTCCGCCTCCGGGGTCCACTCCATGGGTCCTTCCTTCTTCAAGTTTTTAAAGAATGGCAAGGTGCGCTTAGTAGACTTGGAAATGAACCTACTCAGTGTGGCAACACATCCAGTCAAATGTCTCACGTCTTTAACTGTCTTAGGTGCTTGAATCTGCTCGATAGCCCTAATCTTGTCGGGGTTGGGCTCTATCCCCTGGTGGAACACAAACAAGCCAAGTAGCTTTCCAGAAGGAACGCCAAACACACACTTCTCTGGCTTTAGTTCCAAGTTGATCTTGCGTAGATTTGCAAAGGTTTCTTCCAAGTCTTGAATGAGAGTAAATCTGTCCTTGGTCTTGACCACTATATCGTACATGTAAGCTTTACTATTTCTGTGTAGTTGGGACTCAAAGCCAATCTGTACTACTCTTGCAAAAGTGTATCTGGCGCTCTTCAGCCCGAAGGGCATACGTACAAAGTAATACGTGCCTCATGGGGTTATGAATGTGGTCTTCTCATCGTCTTCTTTGGACATGAAGATCCGGTGGTATCCATAGTAAGCATCCAGGAAGGAAAGCAGGTCACCCCCAGAGGTGGAATCCACAATCTGGTCGATGCGCGCAAGGGGAACAGGTCTTTCGGGCACGCTTTGTCCAGATCTGTGAAATCTATGCAAAGCCTCCATTTCCCATTAGCCTTGTGCACCACCACTAGATTTATTAACCATGTTGGATGCAATACCCCTCTGACCAAACCATCTGCCTCAAGTTTCTTGATCTCCTTGGCAATACCGCTCCAAAGCTTGCTTCCGGACCCTCTGCTTGATGGGTGGGGCATGTGGGCATTGTAATGCCCTCGATGCGGCTATATCTCCCACGTGTCGAAGCACGACTTAGAGGCATAACCGCATTGAAAGCAATGTCGCAAGTGAGGTAATCTTCACACAACCCATGTAATACATAAGGGAAAAAGATACATAGTGGGCTTGCAATAGCCACTTCACACAATTACATGAATAAAGCCTTACATCAACCAGATACAATCAAGGTCCGACTACGGAACCCAAAATAGAAGAAGACTACCCCAAATGCTACACAGATCCCTGATCGTCCCAACTGGGCTCCACTACTAATCGACTGAAACGAAACAACGCAAAGGACAAGATCTTCATCGAGCTCCTCCTTGAGCTTGGTTGTGTCACCTACACAATATCATCGGCACCTGCAAACTGGTTTTGGAAGTATCTGTGAGTCACGAGGACTCAGAAATCTCACACCCTCGCGATCAAGACTATTTAAGCTTATAGGAAGGGTAAAAGGTATGAGGTGGAGCTGCAGCAAGCGACTAGCATAAATGGTGGCTAACATATGCAAATGAGAGCGACAAGAGAAGGCAAAAGCATGGTCGAAAAACTATGATCAAGAAGTGATCCTAGAACAACCTACGCCAAGCATTACTCCAACACCGTGTTCACTTCCCGGACTCCGCCGAGAAGAGACCATCATGGTTACACACACGGTTGATGTATTTTAATTAAGATCAACTTCAGGTTTTCTACAACCGGACATTAACAAATTCCCATCTGCCTATAACCGCGGGTGAGGGAGTCCTGGATTAGGGGTTCTCCGGACAGCCGGACTATATCCTTCGGCCGGATTGTTAGACTATTAATATACAAGATTGAAGACTTCGTCTCGTGTCCAGATGGGACTCTGCTTGGCGTGGAAGGCAAGCTAGGCAATACGGATATGGATATCTCCTCCTTTGTAACTAACCTTGTGTAATGCTAACCCTCTCCGATGTCTATATAAACCGAAGGGTTTTCGTCCGTAGGACAACAACCATAACATACAATCAAACCATAGGCTAGCTTCTAGGGTTTAGCCTCTCCGATCTCATGGTAGATCTACTCTTGTACTACCCATATCATCAACATTAATCAAGCAGGACGTAGGGTTTTACCTCCATCAAGAGGGCCCGAACCTGGGTAAAAGATCGTGTCTCCTGCCTCCTGTTACCATCCGGCCTAGACGCACAGTTCGGGACCCCCTACCCGAGATCCGCCGGTTTTCACACCGACATTGGTGCTTTCATTGAGAGTTCCACTGTGCCGTCGCCACCAGGAAGGATGCCTCATCCCGTCTTTAAAGACGGCACTGTTGCTGAGGGAGATTTGGCTATCGGCCAAACTCTCCGGCTAGGTGGTTTTCTTATGACCGCCTGTTCGGCCGCTGCGCCGACGATGACTTCTCGGGTCATCGAAAGCAATCTTCACGTCAACTCGGAACTCGCCGAGCAGTTAGATCCAATGGAGCTCTCTTCCCTGAACGAGCTCTTGGATCGCATCGCCACCCTGGTAGTCGCTACAGACTACGATCAGATTGGGCCTAAACCCGATCTTAGAGAGATCAACTCTCCCAGGTCACCCATCACGTTGCAGTGGTGGAGGAACAATGCGACAACCCTTCATCTATCTTAAGTACTAGATATGTCCGGATTCCTGATCCCTCCAAGCCGGATACCCGCGGAGGGGAGGACGTCACTCAAGACCTGAACCTAGAGTCAGGCATCGGGCTAGATTTATTGGAAAACATCCAAGAATCCAAACATCCGAATCCGGAAACTCCTCGGCCGCAGAGTCTCAGATTGGGTGAGGATTCGGGTTCAATTCCACCCACCCACCCAAACATAAGCGATCTACCCCAAATTAGGCAAGAGCCTGAAGAAACAGTACACCATTACTGGGCCAGATTCCTCCTGGTCATGAACAGGATAAAGGACTGCCGCGAGGAAGACGCAATTTCATTCTTCTGCAATAATTGCACGAACAAGGGAATCCTCAATGCCATAAGTGCCACGAAATTACACACTTTGCCGACTTGGTGTCCATAGTACGAAAGTACTATGCGATGGAAAGCGCCTGGAAAACAGAAATAAAATTTTGGGATAATCTGGCCCTGAATACAAACCCAGTCCAAAATAAAAGGGTGCATTATCACAATACACCTAGGTTAACTACCAAAAAGCAAAAGCCCTCTACGGGGCAAGGAACCGTACTGGAGGGATGGCTCAACGGACCCTGCAAAATTCACAGTATAGTGGATGCAATGCCAACGCACAACCTTAGAGCATGTTGGATACTCCGGCAGGTGGCCAAAAGTGGTGAGGATCTACTCCTCCCAAATACAACAGAGCACCATCCCGTGGAGAACAATACGGTGTTAACGGTCTTTGAAACCTTTGCGTCAAATAATAGACGCAAGCGAACACTCCGTAGCATGGCCGAAATCTGCCACGTAGCAGAAATAAATCCTTGGAGTCACACGGCTATTACCTTCAATGCCAGTGACGAACCTAAATTCTGAACAGCCCGAGCACCAGCCGCACTGGTCCTCAGTCCAATCATGGACGGCTTTCGACTCACCAAGGTACTCATGGACAGCGGCAGCGGATTAAACCTCATCTATGAGGAAATTCTTCAAAAGATGGAAATAGACTAGAGCCGCATTGAGCAAAGTAGCACAACCTTTAGAGCAATCATCCCTAGTCGGGAAGCACGCTGTGCTGGGAAAATCACACTAGATGTGGTATTCGGCACACCGGATAATTACAGGTCTGAAGAAATTACATTCCATGTGGCCCCGTTCAGCAGCGGATACCATGCTCTGTTAGGGCGGGAGGCGTTTACAATCTTCCAAGCCATACCCCATTATGGGTACATGAATCTCAAAATGCCCGGGCCCAACGGAATCATCACTCTTGCTAGTGATCTAGACATAGCACTCCGCGCCGAAAGTAAGACAGCCGCACTGGCCCTCGAGGCACTGTCCGAAACCCTAGCGGCCGAGGAACTAACTGCGCTGCACTCCACAGTGAACAGGGATGACATGGTACTCGATAAAATGCCCGGGCCCAACGGAATCATCACTCTTGCTAGTGATCTAGACATAGCACTCCGCGCCGAAAATAAGACAGCCGCACTGGCCCTCGAGGCACTGTCCGAAACCCTAGCGGCCGAGGAACTAACTGCGCTGCGCTCCACAGTGAACAGGGACGACGTGGTACTCGATAAAAGATCCAAGTCCACCTCCTTTAAACCGGCGGACGAACTAGTCAAATTCCAAGTCCATCCAACGGACCCTACAAAAACAGCCTCCATCGGGGCACAAATAAACCCTGATGTCGACGTCGCACTACGAAAGTTCCTACGCGAGAACTGGGACATTTTTGCCTGGCACGCTTCAGACATGCCAGGAATCCCATGGAGGCTGGCCGTGCACAGCCTAAATATCCTAAAAGGATTCAAGCCAGTCAAGCAGGCTCTTCGGTGTTTCTCCGAACCTAAGAGACAAGTCATGGGAGAGGAACTAGCCAAGCTATTGGAGGCCGGATTCATCACAGACATAAAACATCCAGACAGGCTAGCAAACCTGGTGATGGTACCAAAGAAGGACAAATCCCTGCGCTTGTGCGTCGATTTTAAGGACCTTAACAAGGCCTGCCCAAAGGATCACTTCCCCCTCCCCCGCATCGATCAAATCATCGACTCTACCGCAGGACACGATTCATTGTGTTTCCTCGATGTATACTCTGGCTACCATAAAATTAAAATGGCAGAGCCAGACCAAGCCGCAACGGCATTCATCACACCATACGGCCCATTCTGCTTCATCACAATGCCCTTCGGGCTCAAAAATGCCGGCGCAACATATCAGCGCATGATTCAGACATGTCTGGCAAACCAGATCAGCAAAACAGTGGAGGCATACGTAGATGACGTGGTCATCAAAACCAAGCATGTCAAATCTCTAGTAGATGACTTGAGGCTCACATTCGATAACCTCCGAACATATGACATCAAGCTCAACCCGGAAAAATGCGTTTTTGGCGTACCAGCCGGAAAACTCCTGGGATTCATTGTCTCCAGTAGAGGTATTGAAGCTAATCCGGCCAAAATCCGAGTGTTGTCATAGTTGGCTACCCCAATAGACCTCAAACAAGTACAAAAATTGACCGGATGCGTTGCGGCTCTAAGCCGCTTTATCTCCCGCTTGGGAGAAAAGGCATGACACCTTTATCGCCTCCTCCAGCGCACCGAACACTTCGAGTGGACGGATGCCGCCACGGCCGGACTCAACGAAATAAAATCCATATTGGCAACAAACCCAGTCCTGGACACGCCAAACATTGGCGAACCAATGCTATTATACATTGCGGCAACTCATCAAGTAGTAAGCGCAGTGCTCGTCGTCGAGCGAGAAGTGGACGGACACAAATTCCCCCTTCAAAAGCCGGTTTACTATGTGTCCACTGTCCTTACTCCATGCAAATCACGGTACCCGCATTATCAAAAGATAGCATACGCAGTATTTATGGCATCCCGGAAGCTGCGACACTACTTTCAACAGTGTTTGATAACGGTAGCCTGGAAGTACCACTTAACGATATTCTAAACAACCGCGACGCGATGGGCCGGATTGCCAAATGGGCCATTGAGCTCCTCCCGTTCGACATAACTTACAAGCCACGGCGAGCTATTAAGTCGCAAGTTTTGGCTGACTTCGTCACCGAGTGGACGGAAGCCGAACTCCCTAAGGAGTACGACACATATTCAAACTGGATCATGCACTTTGACGGCTCCAAAATGTTGGCTGGTCTGGGGGCTGGCGTCGTTTTGACGCCCACAACAGGAGATACAGTTCAATACGTACTACAGATAATGTATACGGACTCCAACAACGCAGCCGAATATGAGGCCCTTCTACATGGTCTCCGGATGGCAGTATCCATGGGCATTCAATGCCTAGATGTGCGCGGGGATTCGAACCTTGCGATATCCCAAATAAATGGAGACTTTGATGCCAAGGATCCAAAAATGGCAGCTTATCGCAATGTCGTCCTAAAAATGTCAGCTCGGTACGAGGGGCTCGAATTTCACCATGTGGCTCGGGAAAATAATCAGGCGGCGGATATCCTCGCCCGCATCGGTGCAAAACGCGACGCGGTCCCTCCCAACATATTTCTAGAAAGGCTCTTCAAGCCATCTGTAGCATGGGAAGGGGACACCAGTAATAATAGTCCGGACCCGGCCAAAATACCTGATACCGAACTCTTTGACACAATCGGAGGCTCCGCCACCGAAATAACACATTCAACCCACGAAATAATGGCCACTATTGCCTCGTGGACAGAACCATTCCTGGCCTACCTAACTAGAACTTCTGGAAGACCAAAATGAGGCACGCTGCATAGTGCGGCGATCCAAGGCCTACAGGGTCCATGAGGGAGAATTGTACAAGAAAAGCACTATCGGAGTCCTTCAAAGGTGCATCTCCGAAGAGGAAGGGCGGAACCTTTTTGCAGAAATTCACGCTGGACTCGGCAGTCATCATGCCACAGCCCGGGCTCTTGTAAACAAGGCCTTCCGTACAGGATTCTATTGGCCAATGGCCCGGGCATATGCACAGGACTTGGTCCAACGTTGCGCCGGTTGCTAGCTCTTTGCAAATCAAAGCCACATGCCACCCACCGCCCTCCAAAACAATCCCCATTACATGGCCCTTCGCGGTCTGGGGGCTTGACATGGTTGGACCCCATAAAGGGGGAACCCACAAGAAAAAATACTTATTGGTCATGGTGGATAAATTCACCAAATGGATAGAAGCACTGGGTAGAGGAGCTCGACTCCGTACTCTAGGGGCTGCAGACCATGCTGAATCGTAGTACCGGATATACACCATTTTTTATGGTGTACGGCGCAGAGGCAGTCTTGCCCTGTGACATAATTCATGACTCACCTCGAGTGCGCATGTACGAAGAAAGAGAAGCCGAGCTCGATCGGCAGGACAGTCTGGACACCTTGGAGGAAGAGCGCGACGTAGCCAAAGCCCGTTCCGCATTTTACCAACAACAGGCTCGCAGATACCAAAGCAGAGAAGTACGGGCCAAAACTTATAACATTGGCGAACTAGTTCTACGACTGTCGGACAAGAAAAAGAACAAGCTCGAGTCCAAATGGGAAGGTCCCTTCATTATCGACCAAGTTCTGACCGGTGGAGCATACCGACTGCGGGATGCATCGACTAGTCGACTCGAGCCGAACCCATGGAACGCAGCCAGGCTTCGAAGATTCTACGCCTAGCACCGGACTCTATGTTAGTCCCCTCCCTTTATCCATTTTCTGCATATGCATCATCTGTCTTGTTTCCCTTTCTTTCTTTTTCTTATTATTTCTCTAGGACTTCAAGGGTCACCTTGTGCCTCACTCGTACATTACAGATGCGCTAGCCACACTCTTCATACCTGGGGGCTTCTTTCACAGAAGCTTAAATTATTTACCTGGGCCTCACGGCCAACACATGTGTTATACTTCCGCATGTACCTTTTTTCACCATTATATGCATCAATATGACTTAAGTTTTGGCCAAACTGGGTTGCCTGGCTCTTGTATTTATGCCCTATGTTCCCGTTAATTCGGCTAGGGCATAAGGGGAGCACCTCTGCGATTGTTACCGCCGGTTCAGCCGGATGTGTACCTCAGACTGGGTGAAGCCGAAAGCTAGCGTTCTTAAGGGAATATTCAGTCGGTGAACAAAAGATGACTTTTATTCATTTTTCATATCTGCCCCAGATTCTTTTTCTTCGCTTCTTATCATAGTCCGGACATGCACTTTAGGGCATGCTTACCCAGGGAAAGGAACCCTTAACGGAACTATTCTCCCTGGAAGATGTTTCTTACTACCCATGTAATATAACATAACTAGTTGGGCACTTGTCTGATAAAGCACTAATGACCCCTACGCCTGGTCTCCATGCATGCCCCGGTTCTTACATAACCGATAGGGTATTCAGATACACTCCGGACCGTCGGGTCCCGAGGTTGAAGCAAAAAGGTCCGCCACGACAAACGATCTACAATCCGGCTAGAAGGCATTATACATGTCACTTTAAATTACATAGTCAATTTGACTGGTTGAATTCCTCTTCAGTACCATCCAATAGGCTGTGTAGTCTACAGTCCTGTTGGGAATACTTTGCGGCCAATTCTACTTGGCCATACACTAAGCTCACAGGGATCTCCTTCCCATCGGGCCCCACAGGTCCGACTTCCGCCATGTGGTTCGGGTCAACCTTCATGTATCGTGTCTTCACCATTGCCCAGGCCTCCCTGGCACCCTGATGGTAGGCCGATATATTCCATAATCGGAAGCGCCACCGTGCTCCCTTCAGCTTTTCTGCAAGCTCTCAAAGGCCTTCGGGTATGGAGACGGATGGCCACAAGGCCAGGGCGACACCTTGCATCACCTGCCGAACTCGTTCGTGCAGCTGTCAGAGCTCGGGAAGAAGGTCATCCGTTGAACTGGGCATTTCCTCGGCAGGACGACCTATTAGCATACCTACAGACATAACTCTGTTTGCGAGCTTCCTCGCCGAACTCTTTTTGAAAGTTCGTTCAAGCACTTACTAAATATGCCGCATCGAAGCCACCGATTCTCCTTAACAGAGTCCGACAGTTGGGCACGAACATCTTTTAGTTCCATGCCCAGCTTGGTGTTGGCATCTACGAGATCATTCTTCTCCTGCCTCACCCTCGTAAGCACGCTCTCACTGACCTTTAGCTGGCGTTGGAGCTGTTGCTTATCCGGATTTACTCCAGCGTCATCTGCAATTTTATCGTCAGATCCGCGTATACGCCGCATCCTATATGACACTTATCATTTGAAGGATATATTACCAGACGGGGTCTCTTTGGGCTCCCCCACTGCGGCCAGTGCAGCCTGAAGTTGGGCTCTGCACTCTTCCAGCTCCTGGGGCAATTGAGTACTCTTTTGAGTAAGAACCTGCGTAACAAATGATCCTTAAATCAGTTATTCTAACTGTTTCAAGTCTCAGGGGATACTGATATATATAATCACCAAATTTTCTCACCCGTATGTCTTTTACATACTGCTCCGTGGCTTTGTCTAGACCATTTTGAGCGGCACGGAGGTACGGATCTCCCGAGTTGAAGGCATCCAATCCCTCTTGGGAGAAACAGGCGTCATGAAGAACAGTCCGGCGACGCCTGTGGTTCATGGCACTTTCCACCTCGGAATTGGTGGCGGATAGTTTATCCGCATCCTCTGTCGGAGGAGAGCCTGGCGCATGCCTTCCCGCCTCCGAATCCGGCCTTGGAGCCTGGCTGGTGGAGGCGCAATCAGTAGCCTCTCGGGGTATAGTCCGACGAGCGCTCTTTTTCCTGAAAAGAAAGCATGGGCATGTTGACACACGAACACGTCACGTGTACCCTCGACGCCGGGGGTGATACACCGCAGCTCACGTCGAAGGAGGCCCGACCGACAGCGCGATACGCAAGACAGTCGGCGGGCGCTTTTGCAGACCCGAAACCCCGCGCACCCGGGAGGGACCCCGTCAGGGATTGCGGTGGCTATGGGCTGCCCTAGGTCGATTCGCTCGCCCCTGGAGCCTTGAGATTCGCAGCTCTCAAACGAAGAACAGCGAAGAACGAGAGAGAAAAACGGTGGAGAGATAAAACATAGATGAAAAAGTAGTATATTGATTTGTTCGATTGTGTGTTGTTCAATCGGCCGTCACCCCCAACATATATAAGAGGCGGCTGGACTTCCCGTACAAGCAAAGGATTTATCTAGGCTTTTCTTACAAGAAAATTACATCAATTCACGTCCTAGAATCCTAGTTCTGGTCCCACTCGGATTCAGCCAGAATCTGGTCCAATCTTCTGTCTTGCTCCTTGCGTGGGCTGTGGAATCTGCATATGACTTCCGATGGAGACGGTTCAAATATCAATTATGTGTGCTTCGACGAGGCCAACAATCCGTATGTTGATCACTTTTCCAAATAAGGCCATCTTGAATACTCCACGGGGTCATCTCTAATTTCGAGTCAGACTCGTTCATGTAGCTGACTGGACCGTCCAACTCTCGCAGCGTCTCTGCAGGTCGTATACTACGTCGGATGATGATGACTCCAAAAGCAAAGTTGACCGTTTTGACGTTACGAACAAATCCTATGTTGAACGCTTCTTCATCCAAAGCCATCTAGATAAGTATTTGAGCCCATCTTCAGCATCTGGTCGGATTGGCCTCGACGGTTTCTACTGTTCACGGCAGCAAGCTTTCCCGGCAAGGTTACTGTTCACGGCGGCAAGCTTTCCCCGGTAGGTTACTGTTCACGGCGTCAAGCTCTCCCCCGGCAAGGTTACTGTTCACGGTGGCAAGCTTTCCCCGGCAAGGTTACTGTTCACGGCGGCAAGCTTTCCCCTGCAGGTTACTGTTCACCGCGGCAAGCTTTCCCCGGCAGGTTACTGTTCACCGCGGCAAGCTTTCCCCCGGCAAGGTTTTTGAGGCAGTAAACGACCTTGGATGGAAATGTGTCCAAAAGCAAAGTTGACCTTTTTGACGAGACGAAAAACTTTCGTGTTGAACGTTTTCCGATTCGAGGCCATCTTCTGGGCCAAAACACTCACGCATTACATCAGACACTTGCCAAGACATGTCTGGTCTTCCGCGTCATATTTCGCCTCTTGACAGGGCTGCATCCAGATAGCTCTAACTTTTGCATGCGAACTTGGATTGAGATGATTTTTATATCAAAATCGAACGATTCGACGAGACGAAGACAATTCATGTAGAGCATTCCTTCATCCGAGATTGTCCTGGAGGCGTACTTGACCAAAAAGCACTCAGAACACCTAAACATGACAATCTGAGTGTAGTTTTGGTCTTTGATATGATGCCGAATGCTTTTGGTCCAAACATCAAAGTTGTTCCACTCGGCAATGTGAAATTTCTCATTTAGAATATTTTGTCATTTGAGGCCATCTCATTGCATTCTGCACTGTGCCAAAATCAGGTGTCAACACAGGCCCCCCTGTTTTTCGGCAAAGCTTGCATGTCGAAAAATAATATGCATGGTGTTCGTTCTAAGGACGATGCCAACACTCCATCGGCCATTTATTTTTCTCAGGACGATAATTATTTATCGGCCATGTTTGTGCTAAGGGCGATAATCGTATATCGGTCGTTGCCTACTTAGGCTTCCTGCCACACACTCGGGTGGTACTTCTTCAAATATTTGCCATTGAGTGCTCGAGGTACAATGCCCCCTATATTGATTCCACCAAATATGTATTTCCAGGAACAACTCTTGTAATCCTAAAAGGACCTTCCCAACTTGGAGACCACTTCCCGAATTTTCTATCTCTTGAACCAATCGGTAGAATCACTTTCCATACGAGATCACCAACTTGAAAATTCTTCAACTTGACTTTCTTATTGTAAGCCCTTGCCACCCTCAACTTATCTCTCTCTATGGCATTCAAAGCAGCCAAACGTTTATCAGCAACCTCATCAATGTTGTCCATCATCAAGTTATAGAAGTCTATTGCCAATAAATCATTTTGTTTGGCTATTCTCAAAGCATTCAAATTTACTTCCACTGGTAAAACAGCCTCCTGACCATATACTAGCTCATTTGGAGTCACTTTCATAGCACCATGCCTTGAGATTCTATGTGCCCATAATGCCTCAGACAACAAGTCATGCTATCTCCTTGGATTATCCTCAATCTTCTTCTTGATGAGCTTGATTAAAATTTTATTGCTAGACTCAGCTTGTCCATTAGCTTGGGCATAATATGGGGAGGAATTGAGCAACTTTATGTTATAAGATTCGGCAAACTCTCTGACTTGGTGTGACATAAAAGATGAACCTTGATCTGTAGTTAACATTTGAGGAATACCGAATCTATGAATAATGTGCTCGGTTATGAATTTAATTACCTCCGTATGCGTCATGTTCTTGAGAGGTACTGCTTCAGACCACTTAGTGAAATAATCAGTTGCCACCAATACAAATCGATGCCCCTTTGAAGAAGACGGATGGATTTGCCCAATAAAGTCTAAACCCCATCCTCTGAAAGGCCACGGCTTGATAATAGGATTCAACATAGCAGCGGGAGCCAATTGAATATCACCAAATTTTTGACAAGCTTCGGACCCTTTATAATATCTGAAGCAATCATTAATCATGGTCGGCCAATAAAACCCAGCATGTCGTAATAACCATTTCATCTTGGGAGCCGACTGGTGAGTACCACAAATGCCTTCATGTACCTCTCCCATAGCAACTCTTGCTTGGTCCTCATCCAAGCACTTTAAAAGAACATCATCAACTGTTCGGCGATAAAGATCATCATCCCTAATAGTATATTTAAAAGCCATACGCCGAACAGCCCTGTCCACCCTTTCACTCGGATTACGCAAGTAAGCAACAATGGGCTTGCTCCAGTCGGAATTGTCACCTGCACTAGATTTTTTGTTAATGACCGAATCAGTGGGTTCTAGTTCGGCCTCTTCTATACTGTTAAGACAAGCCATCGGATTTTGAGAAATATGAAACATGCCATGATCAACATGGTATCCAGATGCTTGTTGTGCCAACTCATTTGCTTTCCAGTTGTCATGTCTAGATATATGTGCAATGCTAAAACAATCCAAAGTAGAAATTATATCTAGACATTTATCAAGATAAACATTAAGTGATTCGTCCAAACACTGAAAGACTTTGGATATTTGCTGTACCACTAGTAACGAATCACCATAAGCCTCAATATGTGTAACACCTATAGCAAGTAACATCTCTAGGCCGAATAACAATGCTTCATATTCGGCTTGATTGTTTGTGCAAAAATATTCTAAGCGGCATGAGGCTTCAAAAACAGCACCATGAGGAGATATATAAACAATACCAACACCTTGGCCACTGCTACAAACTGAACCATCAAAATATAATCTCCATGGTATTACCGAGATAAGGTTTATATCAATATCATGCCTGTCATCAATCCGATGTTCAACAATAAAATCAGCAACAATTTGGCCTTTCATGGATTTTAGAGATTCATAAGCCAAATCATATTCAATTAAAGCATAAGCCCACTTTCCAATTCTACCACTAAGAATTGGCCTATGCAACATGTATTTGATGACATCGGTTTGATAAGCTATTATGCAAGTACTAGGCACTAGATAATGTCTCAATTTTGTGCAAGCATAATATAAGCATAGACATAATTTCTCAATAAATGTATACCTTGTCTCGACTTCCAATAAGCGTCTGCTCAAATATGTAATAGCATGCTCTTTTCCTCCGGTCTCTTGAGTTAGAACAGCACCAATAACTCCTTCTTCTGCTGTAATGTAAAGTCTGAAGGGTTCCCTATGCTTGGGTGCTTTCATCACCGGAGGAGTGCACAAATAATTTTTGATCATATCAAATGCTTCTTGCTGTTTTGCCCCCCAAGTGAAATCAGCATCATTCTTTAACCGAATGATAGGAGTAAATGCATCAACCTTCCCTGACAGATTAGCTATGAACCTCCTCAAGTAATTGACCTTGCCAAGGAACTTTTGCATATCTCTCTTGCATGTTGGAGCCTCCACTTTCTGTATAGCCTCTATCTTTTTGGGATCAATCTCTATGCCATTTTCATGAATAATGAAACCCAAAAACATGCCAGCTGACACGCCAAAAGCACACTTCAAAGGATTCATCTTCAGTCCATACTTTTTCATTCTTTCAAAAGCTAAACGCAAATCGGCCAAGTGAGATTCAAAAGCATCCGATTTGACAACAGTATCATCAATATAAACTTCAAGTATGATACCGAGTAAATCATGGAAAATCAAATTCATAGCCCTTTGATATGTGGCTCCAGCATTTTTTAATCCGAATGTCATCACTGTCCACTCAAATAAACCAACGAAACCAGGGCATCGAAAAGCAGTCTTGTACACGTCCTCTTTGGCCATAAAAATTTGATTGTATCCGGCATTACCATCTAGAAAGCTAATAACCTTATGCCCAGAAGCATCATTAATAAGCATATCGGCTATTGGCATAGGATACTCATCTTTGGGTGTATCCCTATTCAAATCTCTGAAATCAATGCACACCCTCAAATTGCCGGATCCTTTCTTCTCCACTGGGACAATGTTAGAAATCCACTCGGCGTACCTGCAAGGTCGAATGAAATTAGCTTCAAGCAGTCGACCGATCTCTTCCTTGATCCGGTCATATGTTTTCGGATTAAATTTTCTAGCTGACTGTTTATAAGGTCTAAAACCGGCCTTTATAGGCAACCGATGCTCCACTAGCTCTCGGCTTAACCCTGGCATCTCATGATATTCCCATGCAAAGCAACAAACATATTCTTTCAATAGCTCGATTAACTTAGCTTTACAATCGGCTTTCAAGTTTTTGTTTATAAATGTCGGTCGAGTGACTGAACTACCTCCAATATCTACCTCTTCTAATGGATCGGCCGACGTAAAACCTTGTCCAAGTTTATCCATGTCATCCAACTCCTCTATAGACTCATACATATCGTTCTCGCTGGACCGATATTTCACAAGACGTTTTTGTAACCACTCAGAGCTAGAATCCATTTAAACATATCATACCTTGGAGCCGATTGCATTCAGTCGGCTTTAAAGAGATGGGCACAAAACCATTCTTGGTTGCGCTGAGAAAATCAAACTCTGATAAGTCACATCCTGTCAAGCAAGTAGCATTGGGATGTTGCCAATCCACCGATGCATCGGCCAAAGCAACACAGGCTGAGTTATCCGCATGAATGACTTCCACTTCATCATCAACCCACTGAATCAAAAACTGGTGCATAATGGATGGCACGCACTGTATTGCATGAACCCAATCACGGCCTAGTATGACGTTGTAGTTACCTTGCACCTCAGCGACAAAGATGCAGTAGCCAAAGTTTTGCTTCCGACTGTAAGCTCCACATACATCACACCTTTGGCTTCAGTTTTCTCTTTGCCTTCAAACCCGTTAAGCACCATATTGGTCTTGATCAATTCTTCATCAGGCAAGCCCAATTTCTTAAAGACCGAATAGGGCATAAGATTTACCACAGCACCACCATCAACAAGCATCCGAGTGAGCGGCGACCCATTTATATAACCTCTGAGATATAATGGTTTCAGATGCGTTACTGGTTCTTTTGGCTTCTCGAATATCGCGTTTTTAGGGCCAAAATCCAGCTGAGCCACCTCCCCTTCCTCATCTACAGCACAAAACTCAGCAGGCAAGTAATACACCATATTGATATCCATACCTTCATGAACCGGTGTAGACTCATAGGCCAACATATCAGCCTCCTCCTCAAGTGCATCCACCGATTCAGAAATTTGTCCGAGTGAAGAAGAAGCAATAGGTAACGTAGACGATGTGATGATTGCGTCGTCCTTTTTTGGTAGTGTAGGTGCTGTTGTGATAGGCGTAGAGGCCACTGTATCTCGTATTTGTTTGGGCCTCCACACTTGTTTTGTAGGTACCATAGGCCGAGTGTCATTGAACAACTTATCCCTTTGCTTCTCAGCCTCTTGTTCTGCAATCTCTTGGCTCCTTAACCTCTGTAATTTCCTCTTCTGTGTCTTTGTTAGCCCTGAAGGACACCACTTTGGCTGAGTGTATTTAGGATCTCTCGTTTTTACTCAGCTGGTGCTTGCTTCATGGTCATTAGTTGAGTGCTCTGGCGCGATAGAAAGTATCGGCTCAGCCGGTTTGCTATGCACAATTGGCTGCTGTATGGCAAATGTTTTGGTGCCCAAGATAAGTGAGTCGGCATCCGTTTTCTCCTTGCTTTTTCCCGACTCAACTGCTGCAACACTTGGCGACTTAACACGCCATTCTTTTCGAATTTCCAGATGCATGAAATTTCCACTCGGGCGCAGCTTTTTACTCTGATGGAATCCGCTCGGATGGATGTCACTCGGATGGAATTCACTCGGATGGAATCCAGTCGGATGGAATCTACTTGGCCACATTTTTTCACTCGGATAGCTTCCACCTGGGTGCATCCTTACACTCGGATAATTTCCACTCGGTCGCATATTTTTACCAGCCGACTGATAGTCACCGATGTTGAGCCGGCCATTATATGAGTAATCAAGTCGATCCCACACAGATTGCCTCTGCTCTTCTGAAAACTGCGCCCTTGGTCCACTCGGTTTTGTATACTGACTGAACATATCAGCTGATGGTGACCTTGGTCGTTTCAGATGAGTCGGTCGATTGAAACTAGAACCGGCCGACTGGTTAGCATACTTGGACAGCAACATATCAAAAGTTGGCTTGATCCGCTTGCGCTGCACTTTAGCTTCATTCTTCTTCCACTTGCCAACTTCTGGACTCTTGGGCTTGACAAATTTAACACGAGTATTTTCTTGCACTTGCGGTTGCCCCCCGAATGTAGGATTCTTGATGGTGATTTTGATCACTTCCTTGCCATCGGGTTGCTTATCAAGCACAACCTGTCTCCCCAAGACCTTGTTGTCCTCCTTGTCTTTCCTGGGCTCACCGACAATGACATTAGCTTTATTAGCAGATTCGGCTACCTCCGGCCGAATGAGTAGCTTCTTCCCCTCCAAATCCATGGTATTCATTGGAAAAGGCTGTTTATCAACTTGCATTTCAGAAAAGTTCAATCGTCCGTCATTAATGGCCGATTGTATCTGCCGTTGAAAAACATTGCAATCGTTAGTAGCATGAGAAAAAGAATTATGATACTTTCAATAAGCGCGCCGTTTCAGCTCTTCAAACGGCGGCAAAGTATGAGTTATTCTAATAATTTTAGCTTGCAGCAAAGCATCAAATATTCTATCACACTTAGCAATGTTAAAAGTAAACTTCATCTCTTCATCACGGTTCTTATGAATCGGTTTCAGATCATTGCAAGTAAAGGGTTTGGCCTTAGATGGCCAAACAAATTCAGTAGCAAAAACATCACCCTCATCGTCCGAGTGATCACTGTCATATTCCACCATATTCATCTTTGGACGATCGGCTTTGTATCTATGCACTTCTTTGAGGTCTTTGCTTCGACTTTCCTGAGCCAAAGCCCTTTGTAAGACTTGGTTGATATTTAAGAACTCGTCCTCTAGCTTTTCTCTAATGGGAGTTCTCAAACCACTCAGCACTAGGTCTGCCAAGTCCCTTTCGGTTATCACCAAACTAAAACACCGGTTTTTTGTTTCTCTGAATCTCTTGACGTAATCGGAGACCGATTCATCATGTTTCTGTTTAACCGATGTTAGATGTGAGAACTTGAGTTCATTGTCGCCGCTATAAAAGTGATCATGAAACTTCTGCTCTAGCTGCGACCAAACCCGAATGGAACCATGGGGTAAAGAAGAAAACCATGAAAATGCAGTACCAGTTAATGATAAAGGAAATAAACACACTTTCAATTCATTCAATGAGCCTACCTCACCCAATTGTGCTAAATATTGACTAACATGCTCCCATGTGGTTTTTGTGCCTTCTCCATTAAATTTAACAAAATGAGGAATTTTATATCCTGGAGGGCACTGGATGGCATCAAAGTACTCGGGGTACGGCTTTTGGTAAATCTGATTCCGAGGTAACTCAACTCCAAAATTCTCTCGAAGCATCTTAGCCATCTCCTCCCTAAGATTAGCTAGACCATCATCCATAGTGGAGGATGAAGCTTGTGGCAGTGGCATAGGAAGAGTAGGGTTACTAGCTGTAGGTAAAAATTGTGGCATGTATGTCGACCCATAATTTGATAATGGTGGAGTGGATGTAGCTATAGGTAGGGTTTGGTTCGGCGTTACCACCGAACCTAGCATGCTCATAATAGGATTAATGGGTGCAACCACAATCTGATTTGTTTGGGTAGGATAATAAGTCATCGGCATGGGAGGCGCCGATGAGATGGGCAAAGACAGATTAGGGTTTTGCACACTAGCAGCTACACCATCATTACCACTAGGCGATTGAGATATATTCTTCTGAGCATTAGTATTTTCTATGAAAGTTTGATAGACTAGATTGTTACCATTAGCAATACGACTTTCAATCTCAGCCCACTGCTCAGGAGAAAAGGAAGTACTTACAGAGGGTTTAACCTGCTCAGCTTGAAGAGGAGGGAACTTGATTTCTTCAATCGGAGTGATGTTGCCTTGGCGATCCTTCTTGAATTTTGCAAGGAACTACTGCAAATCCTTCTCTTCGCGCGCCTTCTTGTACTCCTCATAGACTTGGCGATGATCGGCCGATATCTCATCAAGACTAGGCTTAATGATGTTATCGGCGTCTACCTCAGATGGCTTGGGAAGATCAGACATGGTGGATGATGACAATTGATCTTCAGTCCCTAGCGGAGTCGCCAAAAAGTGTGTTGACACACGAACACGTCACGTGTACCCTCGACGCTGGGGGTGATACACCGCAACTCACGTCGAAGGAGGCCCGACCGACAGCGCGATACGCAAGACAGTCGGCGGGCGCTTTTGCAGACCCGAAACCCCGCGCTCCCGGGAGGGACCCTGTCAGGGATTGCGGCGGCTATGGGTAATGGGGTTATGTACCTAGGGTAGGGTCATGGACCTGATCCAAGTAACTTACCCTAGGACATCCTTAGAAGAGGTCGCCTTCCAGTCGACCAAAGAGGATTCACTCGACTGGCCTGAAGGACTCGATCACGAAGACCCACTCGACCACCAGGAGGTCAAGAGGCACTCTGCACTGCAACGGCCAGTAATCAAGTAGACTTTATGATAGTAAAGGCCTTTATGTGGGGCGTTACCAGTAACTCCCCAGACTTAACTCACCTTAAACCCTCTCCTATGTGGGCTGGCTGGGGTCCTGGCGCACTCTATATAAGCCACCCCCCTCCACAGGCAGAGAGGTTCGGCACCTTGTAATTCATACATTCATAATCCACTCGACCGCCTCCGGGCTCCGAGACGTAGGGCTGTTACTTCTTCCGAGAAGGGCCTGAACTCGTACATCCTTTGTGCTTACAACCTCTCCATAGCTAGGACCTTGCCTCTCCATACCTACCCCCCACTCTACTGTCAGGCTTAGAACCACGACAGTTGGCGCCCACCGTGGGGCACGTGTTTTAGCGATTTTGTGGAGAAGTTGCGATTCTTCCGAGTACTCTCATCATGGTGTCTGCTGGAGTTTTGGTCAAGGGTCAAGAGATCCGTCTCGGCACTCTCACCTTCATCGCCGACGACTCCGCATGGCTCCAGGAGGCTCCACTCGACGTAGACGCGCTCCCCGTCCGCGGTGCGACGCTTTTTCGCGCATGTGTCCGCGGCGTTCTGCTGCGGCAACCATCGACCCAGTATCGGTCGGCTCCTCCATCGTCCACCCTCCCGGTCTCCCGCCAGCGCAAGCGCTCAGGCCGGTCGAGGCTTCAGCGATGGGTGAGTCACGCGGTGGCTCGCCAAGCGGCCACTACACAAGTTGCGGCAATCGAGCCCAACGAATCTCTCTACGGCTTGTTCGATCAGTCGACTGGCTCCGGAGAGACTGCATCCGAGTGCGGAAGCAGTGATCCAGCGGCGGAAATCTTGATGGTCGACGGGCCCCACAGCCCTCCTGGCTTCGCCCGTGGTGATGGAGCAGGTGACGGCGGCGACCCTGCACGAGACTACGAAGAGTACCAGCCCGAGCCACTCGACTCTCTGCAAAGAGAAGAGCTTCGCCGCAGGAACGAGGATCCCCTGCGTATTCCCATCGCAGGAGAAACCCCCGAGGCTCGTGCCTTGGAGGAGGTGCGTCTGGCCAATTTGGCCGAGCGCACTCGACTGGAGAACCTTCAGCGAGCACTCGACGAGCGCACGCGGAAACGAGTTCCCGACACCAGTCGACGTCAACTCTTCCCGCCGACTCAGGTATATCGAACCCCAATTCAGAATTTAGCAGCTGCGACCCGTATAGCAGAGTCCATTCAGCCTTCGCAGTCGGAAGCTGGCAGAGGTTTGCTGCAGATCAGGGATCTGCTCCGGGCAGCAGGAGATCAGAATTCAGCCGTGTCTCAGTCGCGCAACAGAATTCACAGTCGATCTGTCACTGTGAATACGGTTCAGTCGGCTCACAGCCCCAGATCGCCTCCGCGGCGCGAAGGGCGTGAGAATCGGCGAGATCAATATGGCGACAGACTCGACCGAGATGATAGGCGTCGAGTGCCCTATTCCCCTCCGAGGGGTGGGTCTTACGCTCCTCGACAGCCAGATGATAGGCGTCAATACAGTACAGGGCGTAGGGTTCCAGTTGACCCTAGAGAGCCAGGCTTCGACGCGCGATCCATTATCGTGCAAGGGTTGGTCGACCGGAACAGAGCCCATCGAGGCGCACTCGACAGAGATGTACCCACGAGCAGTCGAGTACATGTTTCTGGTCCTGAATGTTTCAGCAGAGCTATCAGAGCCACAGTTATCCCCCCCAATTTCAGGTTGGCAACAGGAGTCAGCAAGTTCACTGGTGAGTCTAAGCCTGAAACTTGGCTTGAAGACTACCGAGTGGCAGTTCAGATCGGTGGTGGGAACGACGAGGTGGCCATGAAGCATTTGCCCCTCATGTTGGAAGGTTCTGCCAGGGCATGGTTGACTCAATTACCTCCTAGCAGCATTTACACTTGGGAAGATCTGTCCCGAGTGTTCGTCAGAACGTTTGAAGGGACTTGCAAGCGACCAGCGGGATTGACAGAGTTGCAAGTCTGCGTACAGAAAACTAATGAGACTCTCAGAGAGTATATTCAGAGGTGGATCACTTTGCACCACACTGTGGAAAATGTCTCTGATCATCAGGCAGTATGCGCCTTCAAAGATGGCGTCAAGAACAGAGAATTGAGTTTGAAGTTTGGTCGAACTAGTGACATGACCTTGAGTCGGATGATGGAGATTGCTACCAAGTACGCCAACGGCGAAGAAGAAGACCGACTCCGAAGCGGCAAGCACAAGCCGAGTCAGTCGGAAAAAGGAAACGCCAGTCGGAAACAGAAGCGGAAGGCTGAACCGGCAGCTCCTGGAGAGGCTCTGGCCGTGACTCAAGGAAAGTTTAAGGGGAAACCAAAAGGATCCTGGAACCCCAAGAAGGTAAAGGATAAAGAAGGGAACGACGTGATGGATATGCCGTGTCACATTCACACGAAGAAAGATGAAGAGGGGAATATCATTTACCCAAAGCACAGCACTCGCCAATGTCGACTCCTGATCCAGCAGTTTCAGGGAAAACAGTCTAAGGACAAGGAGAAGGAGTCGGACAAGGCCGAAGACAAAGAGGACAGTGAGGGAGGATATCCGCATATCAACTCCACTCTGATGATCTTTGCAGATGTGGAAAGCAGAAGTCGACTGAAAGTGATTAACCGAGAGGTGAACATGGTTGCCCCAGCAAAGGCAAATTATCTGAAGTGGTCTCAAACACCCATCACATTCGACCAATCTGATCACCCGACTCATATTGCCACCCCCGGGAGGCAAGCTTTGGTGGTCGATCCAGTTGTCGAAGGCACTCGACTGACAAAGGTGCTGATGGATGGTGGAAGTGGGCTGAACTTATTGTATGCAGACACATTGAAAGGTATGGGCATTCCGATGTCCCGACTGAGCACTAGTAACATGAGCTTCCATGGAGTTATACCAGGGAAGAAGGCTGAGTCACTCGGCCAGATAGCTTTGGACGTAGTGTTTGGTGATTCGAAGCATTTTCGCAAAGAAAAGTTGACGTTTGAGGTCGTGGATTTTCAAAGTGCCTATCATGCCATTTTGGGGAGACCAGCCTATGCACGGTTCATGGCTCGACCATGTTACGTGTACCTCAAATTGAAGATGCCCGGTCCCAAAGGGGTGATCACTGTCACCGGTGATAGGAAAAAGGCAGAGGAGTGCTTTCAGAAGGGCTCCAAAATTGCCGATTCCCAAGTGACAGCGGTCGAGTTCGAAGAATACAAGCAAAACGCAGATCCGAGTGACTTGCTGCGATCCAAGAAGCCCGCCACAGAGTCTGCATTCCAGTCGTCCGGTGAGACGAAGCCTGTTCACATTCACCCGACCGACCCCGAAGCAGCTCCGACCCGCATCTCCACAACACTCGACCCAAAATAGGAAGAAGCGCTCATCCAGTTCCTCCGTGAGAACTGGGACATTTTTGCATGGAAGCCCGCTGACATGCCAGGTGTTCCCAGGGGACTGGCTGAGCATCGCCTAAGAGTCGACTCGTCTGCAAAACCAGTCAAAGAGCATCTTCGGCGGTCCGCCGTCCAGAAGAGAAAGGCCATCGGTGAAGAAGTGGCTCGACTGTTGGCGGCAGGATTTATCCGAGAGATCTACCACTCCGAGTGGCTTGCTAATGTCGTCATGGTTCCTAAGAAGGACAAGTCGCTCCGAATGTGCATTGATTTCAAGCACATCAACCGGGCCTGCCCGAAAGATCACTTTCCTCTCCCTCGCATAGATCAAATTGTTGACTCGACCGCGGGATGCGAGAGGTTGTCTTTTTTAGATGCTTACTCCGGGTACCACCAGATCCGTCTGTACGGGCCCGATGAGGTAAAAACAGCTTTCATCACTCCATTCGGGTGCTTCTGCTATATCACCATGCCATTCGGCCTCAAGAATGCCGGAGCCACATTTATGCGAATGATTCAGAAGTGTCTACTCACCCAAATCAGTCGGAATGTGGAAGCTTATATGGATGATATTGTTGTCAAGTCACGAAAAGGTTCCGACCTGCTCGCTGACCTCGCCGAAACATTTGCCAACCTCAGAAGGTATGATATCAAGCTCAATCCATCAAAGTGCACATTTGGAGTTCCTGGTGGCAAGTTACTCGGTTTTCTCGTTTCCGAACGGGGAATCGACGCTAACCCAGAGAAGATTGGCACTATTCTCCGAATGAAACGCCCTGTGCGAGTGCACGATGTCCAGAAAGCTTACTGGATGCTTGGCCGCATTAAGTCGATTCATCTCACAACTCGGTGAAAAGGAACTGCCTCTTTACCGACTGATGAAGAAGGCTGACAAGTTCGAGTGGACTCCAGAAGCTGATGCAGCGTTTGCCGAGCTAAAAGCTCTGCTCTCCACCCAGCCGGTGCTTGCTGCTCCAATCAGCAAAGAGCCTCTGTTGCTCTACATCGCAGCCACAGGACAAGTCGTCAGTATTGTGCTAACGGTCGAGCGGGAAGAAGAAGGAAAAGCTCTCAAAGTTCAGCGCCCAGTGTATTATTTGTCTGAAGTCTTGACTCCATCCAAGCAGAGATATCCTCATTATCAGAAGCTTGTGTATGGAATATACATGACCACAAAGAAGGTTGCTCATTATTTCTCTGACCATTCCATCACAGTCGTCAGCGACGCTCCACTATCAGAGATTTTGCACAACAGAGACGCAACTGGTCGAGTGGCCAAATGGGCGATTGAACTTCTTCCCCTTGATATCAAGTTTGAGGCAAAGAAAGCCATTAAGTCCCAGGCGATAGCAGATTTCCTCGCCGAGTGGATTGAACAACAGCAGCCGACTGAAGTTCACTCGGAGCATTGGACCATGTTTTTCGATGGCTCTAAGATGTTGAATGGTTCCGGTGCTGGGGTTCCAGATTCACCCAGAGGAGATAAGCTCAGATATGTGCTCCAGATTCACTTTGATTCCTCCAACAATGAGGCAGAATATGAGGCCCTCCTATACGGGTTGCGCATGGCCATTTCACTCGGCGTCCGTCGCCTAATGGTCTATGGCGACTCGGATTTAGTGGTCAATCAGGTGATGAAAGAGTGGGACGTGAGAAGCCCAGCCATGACTTGATACTGCAGTGCAGTGAGGAAGCTGGAGAAGAAGTTCGAGGGGTTGGAGCTCCATCATATACCCCGACTGAAAAATCAAGCAGCTGATGATCTAGCAAAGATAGGTTCCAAGAGAGAAGCCATTCCGAGTGGTGTGTTCTTGGAGCATATACACACTCCGTCAGTCAAAGAAGATCCTTTCACCGAAGAAACTCCGCAGCCCAAGAGCGCCACAGATCCGACTGAAGTTGAAGTCCCAGCGGTGGTCAACTTGATCATGGAGGTTTTGGTGGTCATTCCCGACTGGACGATTCCGTATGTCGCATATATCTTGAGGAAAGAGCTTCCGGAGGATGAGGAAGAGGCTCGGCAGATCGTCCGTCGATCTAAGGCCTTTACCGTAATCAAAGGACAATTATACAGAGAAAGCGCGACTGGAGTCGGTCAGAAGTGCATAACACCAGAAGAAGGTCGACTCATCCTCAATGATATTCACTCGGGGACCTGTGGTCATCATGCGTCCTCTCGGACCATCGTGGCCAAAGCATACCGAGCCGGATTTTACTGGCCCAAGGCGAATGAGATGGCAAAAGAGATAGTAGATAAGTGCGAGGGATGTCAGTTCTACTCGAATATGTCGCACAAGCCTGCGTCAGCTTTGAAGACCATCCCACTCGTCTGGCCTTTTGCAGTTTGGGGGCTGGACATGATCGGTCCTTTGAGAACAGGACGAAGTGGCTTCACGCATGTACTGGTGGCAGTCGACAAGTTCACCAAGTGGATCAAGGCTAACCCAATCAAGAGCCTTGACACCGGTACTGCTGTTAGCTTCATCAGGGAACTAATATTCAGATATGGAGTCCCGCACAGCATCATTACGGATAATGGGTCGAACTTTGACTCAGAGGAATTCAGAGCTTTCTGCGACTCCCAGGGCACACGGGTCGACTACGCATCAGTCGCCCATCCGCAGTCGAATGGACAAGCAGAGCGAGCTAATGGACTGATTCTCAAGGGACTGAAGCCTCGACTGATGCGTGATCTCAAACACGCGGCTGGAGCTTGGGTCGACGAACTTCCATCTGTACTCTGGGGACTGCGGACCACGCCTAATCGGTCGACCGGAAGAACTCCATTCTTCTTGGTCTATGGAGCTGAAGCAGTCTTGCCGAGTGATCTTCTCCACAATGCTCCTCGAGTTGAAATCTACAACGAAGCAGAAGCTGAACAAGCGCGGCAGGACGCAGTCGACCTTTTAGAGGAAGAAAGGGAGATGGCTCTGATCCGGTCGACCATCTACCAACAAGATCTGCGGCGTTTCCATGCCCGAAACGTGAGAGGTCGAGCCTTCCAGGAAGGAGATTTGGTTCTCCGAGTGGATCAGCACAAACCACACAAGCTTGCTCCTTCTTGGGAAGGCCCCTTCATCGTCACCAAGGTTCTCCACAACGGGGCGTACCGTCTTTACAACGTCGAGCATAATATCGACGAGCCCCGAGCTTGGAACGCGGAGCTACTCCGCCCGTTTTACACTTAAGCTTTATCACTCGGATGAGTTGCAATAAAATACTTCTGTAGTTCATGGACCTCAAAATAATAAGTGTCATAGTTCCTCCATAATATCTGTCACTTTTTATTTTTTGTCCAATGAAATTCCCCTCAGTGGGTGACTTAGCTGCGAATCCGTTTCGCCTAAGTTTGTAAAAATCCTACCGAGTGGTGAGCCAGACTCCCACTCGGAGGCTTAGCTGTGAATCCGTTTCGCCTAAGTTTGTAAAAATCCTACCGAGTGGTGAGCCAGACTCCCACTCGGAGGCTTAGCTGCGAATCCGTTTCGCCTAAGTTATCAAAATCCTACCGAGTGGTAAGCCAGCCTTCCACTCGGAGGCTTAGCTGCAGCCTCGTGCTCGCCTAAGTTATAAAAATCCTACCGAGTGGTATGCCAGCCTTCCACTCGGAGGCTTAGCTGCAGCCTCGTGCTCGCCTAAGTTATAAAAATCCTACCGAGTGAAGAGCAACCCTCTCACTCGGGGGCTCAGCTGCAGTCCAAGCACTCGCCTAAGTTGTGAAAATCTTACCGAGTGAAGAGCAATCCTCTCACTCGGAGGCTTAGCTGCAGCCTCGTGCTCGCCTAAGTTATCAAAATCCTACCGAGTGATAAGCCAGCCTTCCACTCGGAGGCTTAGCTGCAGCCGCGTGCTCGCCTAAGTTATAAAAATCCTACCGAGTGAAGAGCAACCCTCTCACTCGGGGGCATAGCTGCAGTCCAAGCACTCGCCTAAGTTATAAAAATCCTACCAAG
>NC_041382.1:287416218-287416906 GCF_002162155.2 Triticum dicoccoides
AAATCCTACCGAGTGATGAGCAATCCTCTCACTCGGAGGCTTAGCTGCAGCCTCGTGCTCGCCTAAGTTATCAAAATCCTACCGAGTGGTAAGCCAGCCTTCCACTCGGAGGCTTAGCTGCAGCCGCGTGCTCACCTAAGTTATAAAAAACCTACCGAGTGGAGAGCAACCCTCTCACTCGGGAGCTTAGCTGCAGTCCAAGCACTCGCCTAAGTTGTGAAAATCCTACCGAGCGAAGAGCAACCCTCTCACTCGGGGGCTTAGCTGCAGCCCTGTGCTCGCCTAAGTTATAAAAATCCTACCGAGTGAAGAGCAACCCTCTCACTCGGGGGCTTAGCTGCAGCCCAGTGCTCGTCTAAGTGGACTAAAGAATAAGTCGATTGCAGCACAGGCACCTTGCTTTGAACCTGCAAAAGACATTCCGAGCCGAAGGCAATCGTATTCAAGCACCAAATCCAAGTTTGAATCGACATCTAAAGGAACCGAAAGTGCTCAGGCGTCAAGCCTGTTAAGGTTTGTCGGTTACAATTTCACTCGGCATACCGAGGCAAATTTAAAGCGTCGAGCCAGAAGAAGTTTTTTACCCCTCCTGTGGAGGGCTGGAAGGTGCAACAAATTCATCAAGGTCAATCCCGTCGGCGATCCGAGTGGCAGCTGCAAGGAAAGTTTCCATAAAGGATCTGAAGTC
>NC_041382.1:287416916-287417305 GCF_002162155.2 Triticum dicoccoides
CCTAAGTTATCAAAATCCTACCGAGTGGTAAGCCAGCCTTCCACTCGGAGGCTTAGCTGCAGCCTCGTGCTCGCCTAAGTTATAAAAATCCTAACGAGTGAAGAGCAACCCTCTCACTCAGGGGCTTAGCTGCAGTCCAAGCACTCGCCTAAGTTGTGAAAATCCTACCGAGTGAAGAGCAATCCTCTCACTCGGAGGCTTAGCTGCAGCCTCGTGCTCGCCTAAGTTATCAAAATCCTACCGAGTGGTAAGCCAGCCTTCCACTCGGGGGCTTAGCTGCAGTCCAAGCACTCGCCTAAGTTGTGAAAATCCTACCGAGTGAAGAGCAACCCTCTCACTCGGGGGCTTAGCTGCAGTCCAAGCACTCGCCTAAGTCGTGAAAATCCTAC
>NC_041382.1:287417773-287442195 GCF_002162155.2 Triticum dicoccoides
CGAGTGAAGAGCAACCCTCTCACTCGGGGGCTTAGCTGCAGCCCTGTGCTCGCCTAAGTTACAAAAATCCTACCGAGTGAAGAGCAACCCTCTCACTCGGGGGCTTAGCTGCAGCCCAGCGCTCGTCTAAGTGGACTAAAGAATAAGTCGATTGCAGCACAGGCACCTTGCTTTGAACCTGCAAAAGACATTCCGAGCCGAAGGCAATCGTATTCAAGCACCAAATCCAAGTTTGAATCGACATCTAAAGGAACCGAAAGTGCTCAGGCGTCAAGCCTGTTAAGGTTTGTCGGTTACAATTTCACTCGGCATACCGAGGCAAATTTAAAGCGTCGAGCCAGAAGAAGTTTTTTACCCCTCCTGTGGAGGGCTGGAAGGTGCAACAAATTCATCAAGGTCAATCCCGTCGGCGATCCGAGTGGCAGCTACAAGGAAAGTTTCCATAAAGGATCTGAAGTCGTGCTTCTTGGTATTGGCCACCCGAAGGGCCGCCAGCTTCTCTTCTCGCGCATCTTTGCAGTGGACTCGGGCCAGACACAGAGCGACATCTGCACCACACCGAGCCGAGGACTTCTTCCACTCCTGCACTCGACCGGGGATCGTGTTCAAGCGGGCCATCAGCGACTCAAGGTCATTCTGAAGTGTCTCCTCAGGCCAGAGCGTCGAGTCGATGCGAGATGTGGCGGCCTTCAGCCTTGCGAGATAGTCCACGACAGCTGCAACACGAGACTCCAGTCGGAAAACATCCATGGCAACTTCGTCGTTCACCGGAGAAATGACGGGGTCAAGGTTTGGCTCCAGTCGGCTGGTTTCTTCTTCAAAGTTTTGACAAAATTCTGCAAGGGTGATCACTAAGTCAAGGAGATAGTCGAATGGAAAAAGCCACAATTGGAAATATTTGCCAAACATGGAGGTCTACCTTCAAGCATAAGGAACAACTTTTTGGCAAGGCCACTCAGGAAGGCCTCCAGTTCAGTTTTCTTCTCAGTCAATTTGCTGACTTGGTCGGTCAGGGCAGCTTTGTCAGTTTTCAGTCGACTGACCTCCTTGTTGGCAATCCCAAGAGCAGCTTTCAGATTGGTATTGTCTTGTTCGAGCTTGGTAACTGAAGCTAACTTCTCGTCAGCAAGCTTGATCTTCTTAGCTAGCTCAAGGTCTTTCTTCTGCTGGGCCTCCCTTACCTTACCTGCAAGTTACAGCAAGATCAGATGCTGAAACAAGCAAGGGGAAAAGCAGTCGTCAGGGTCTCACCAAACATACCTTCGGTCTCCTCCTTTGCCTTTGTCAGCTTCTCCTGAACCAGCTTCAAGCTCAGCTCGACTTGAGTATGTTTTTGTTCCAGCTCTGAGTAGCGAGCCACAAGATCACAGGAGTTCTGTGAAGAACCAATCGACTAAATGTCAAATATAATTCACTTCCGAGTGAAAAAGGGATAAACACAGTGGGTGCAGTCAGCGTGCCCCCACTAATCCTGTTGAAGACAAAGTCGACCAGTCGACCTCAAAAAAAAAAATGTGTGCGAGATGCATTCTCTAAGACTGTGATCAACCGCAAGCAGTCGACCACAGTCTCGGGGACTACACCCAGCGGGTGCACTCAGCGCGCCCCCGCTAACACGGAGTTTAAGCGTGCCCCCACCGGTTTGTGAAATCCAGTCGACCAGTCGACTGACACAAAGATTGACATTATAAAGCCTAAGGCCGACTGCCAGCAGTCGACCTTAGCCTTGGGGACTACACCCAGTGGGTGCACTCAGCGTGCCCCCACCGGTTTGTGAAATCCAGTCGACCAGTCGACTGGCAGAAAGATTGACATTATAAAGCCTAAGGCCGACTGCCAGCAGTCGACCTTAGCCTTGGGGACTACACCCAGTGGGTGCACTCAGCGTGCCCCCACCGGTTTGTGAAATCCAGTCGACCAGTCGACTGACAGAAAGATTGACATCATAAAGCCTAAGGCCGACTGCCAGCAGTCGACCTTAGCCTTGGGGACTACACCCAGCGGGTGCACTCAGCGCGCCCCCGCTAACACGGAGTTTATTCGACACACCCAGTGGGTGATTACTATAAATTCCGGAAAAGAAAAGTTTTTGGTAGCATATCCAACAGAACAAACAGCGGTCGACTGACCTAGACATTGATTTGGAGGGCAGAACTGGCGTCATAAGCTGCCTGGCTCGCGTCCCGGATAGTCTTCAGCTGCTCCATCATGAGTCCCGCCTGGCGTATTGCCTCCTTCGCTGCGCCAGCTTGGTCCTCTGGGACGTGGTGCGTCGTGAAGAGGGAGGGCTGCTGAGCACTCGTCAGTGGATTTGCGAAGGACACCGTGTGTCGAGTGATGTTCTCTTCCACAGTCAGAATCTTAGGCGCCGTCACATCCTGAGGCACCTTACTGGCGGACGCTTTCCGACTCCTCCTGCGTGCCAGTGTTTCTTCATCCTCGTCGTCATCAGGGAGATTGATAACAGTATTGGGTGGAGCTGCGGAGAAGAATCAGGATCGGAGATCGCGAGTCAGTCGACTAAGAACGATGTTAAGAATACAGTACCTGGGTTCGAAGTTGCTGCATCCTCCATCTCGTGGTCATCAGCCCGGGCCGAGGTCTCAGAAGTAGCAGCACTGCAACTCCAAAGGATCGGTCGACTAACTTCAGCGTCGACCAGAAATAAAGTTCACACAGAATAAGAAAATATGAGCAGCACGGTTACCCTGATATGGTAGGGATGGAGACCTTCATCTTCGGCAAGAGTTTGATCGGCTTCGACGAGGCCGCCCTGGGCTGCTTCGGCGTCTTTTCAGTCGGCGCTGGAGAGGTGGTCCTAGGGCGCTTGGTCGACTGCGTCGCAACCCCCTTGCCACGTTCAGTCGAAGGGTCGTGGACGAGCTTCGACCGCCTTTCCGAGCGCGGTGGCACGATCTCCTCCTCCTCCTCTTCCTCGTCCTCGACGTCGTCTTCATCACCGACATCATCATCATCGTCGTCATCGTCCTCTGCGACATCCGAGTCCCATTCCTCCTCTTCCTGGCTCTCGCCTCCGCTCGCCTCGCCCTCCTCAGTCGAAGCTTGTGCCCCATTGGGCATCGAGTACAGCTCGGTGAGGGCCTAACAAACGCCCAGACAAGAATCAGTCGACCAGTCGGCAGGATTGACAGAAATGAATACGACGAGGGCGCAGTGGAGAGCAGAGCAAGTGTACCTTGTTTGAGTCGCTGTTGTGGTCGAGTGGAGGAACCCTTCTGGCTCCGCGCGGGTTGTCCTTGTTTCCGGTGACGGCCGCCATCCATCTTTCCAGAGTGACATCGTCGACTGCTTCTGGATGGACTCTAGTCTCGTCTTCGGTCCCACAGTACAACCACATGCAGTGGCTCCGGAACTAGAGAGGCTGGATGCGACGCCTGAGGAAAACCTCCAAGAGGTCCATGCCTGTCACTCCCTCCCGAACCAACTGCACCACGCGCTCCATCAACATCTTCACGTCGGCTCTCTCCTCCGGAATCAGCTTCAGAGGGGAAGGCTTGCTCACTCGGTCCATGGTGAATGGAGGGAGTCCACTCGACTGCCCTGGCGTCGACTGGACCTGGCAGTAGAACCAAGTCGACTGCCAGCCTCTAACGGACTCGGGAAAGGTCATGGGCGGGAAGGTGCTCTTATTCCTCACCTGAATCCCCAGGCCCCCGCACATTTGGACGACTCGGGTTCTCTCATCACCGGGGCTCGCCTTCTTCACGGTCTGAGATCGACACGTGAATATATGTTTGAACAAACCCCAGTGCGGTCGACAGCCCAAGAAACCCTCACACATGGACACGAACGCAGCAAGATAGGCAATGGAGTTTGGGGTAAAATGGTGGAGCTGCGCTCCGAAGAAATTCAAGAAGCCACGAAAGAAAACACTCGGTGGCAAGGAAAACCCGCGATCAACATGGGTGGCCAAAAGCACACACTCACCCTCTTCTGGCTGGGGCTGCCACTCCTTCCCCGGAAGCCTCGCAGCTCCGTGGGGGATCAAGCCCTCGTTGGCCATGTCGAGGAGGTCATTCTCCGTGATGGTCGACTGGATCCAGTCTCCTTGGACCCAGCCCTTCGGCAGGCGGGATCTGGACGAGGACCCTCCGCGGCTGGTGGATCTTCCTTTCGCCTTCTCCGATGCCGATGCCTTCTTTGCGCGCTCCAGCGCCGCCGTCTTCTCCTTGGCCATGGTCACCGGCGAGATGCGCAAAGGGAAGTGGTGCGGGGGCGAGAGCGAGCACGCTGAGCAGGGAGGAAAGAAGCAGAGAGAGGGGGAGAATGCTAAGGCGCAGCACAGAAATCCTCGCCGGGCACATTTATAAGGTCCCTTCCGAGTGGATGACAGGTGGGCCCGGTCGATCTAATCATATCTGGAACAGTTATGCAGACGGGATACGTGGCGAAAAAGGCGGCGCGGAGATCGAGGCGTCCATGCCCCGTCCCATCCGAACGCCGCGGTCCGCCCCGCTTCGCGCGCGCCCCAAAATTTCGCATCCCGCGGAATCCGCGAGCAACAAATCAGTCTGTCAGGCGCGGTGTTTCCGGCGATCCGTCGCTCGGAGATCGTCGAAGCCTGAAAGATCACTCGACGCAAGAACAGAATGGATCAAGTCGACTGAAGGCAAGTTGTTTCCTGTCGACAAAGGGATTCTTTGGTCCAGAACAGCGCACAACCGGAGCGCAAAGGTTAATCAGAAACGACATCAACTCCTTCTTCACTCGAAGCCTCAATCCATTCGGGGGCTAATGATGGGGTTATGTACCTAGGGTAGGGTCATGGACCTGATCCAAGTAACTTACCCTAGGACATCCTTAGAAGAGGTCGCCTTCCAGTCGACCAAAGAGGATTCACTCGACTGGCCTGAAGGACTCGACCACGAAGACCCACTCGACCACCAGGAGGTCAAGAGGCACTCTGCACTGCAACGGCCAGTAATCAAGTAGACTTTATGATAGTAAAGGCCTTTATGTGGGGCGTTACCAGTAACGCCCCAGACTTAACTCACCTTAAACCCTCTCCTACGTGGGCTGGCTGGGGTCCTGGCGCACTCTATATAAGCCACCCCCCTCCACAGGCAGAGAGGTTCGGCACCTTGTAATTCATACATTCATAATCCACTCGACCGCCTCCGTGCTCCGAGACGTAGGGCTGTTACTTCTTCCGAGAAGGGCCTGAACTCGTACATCCTTTGTGCTTACAACCTCTCCATAGCTAGGACCTTGCCTCTCCATACCTACCCCCACTCTACTGTCAGGCTTAGAACCACGACAATGGGCTGCCCTAGGTCGATTCGCTCGCCCCTAGAGCCTCAAGATTCGCAGCTCTCAAACGAAGAACAGCGAAGAACGAGAGAGAAAAACGGTGGAGAGATAAAACATAGATGAAAAAGTAGTATATTGATTTGTTCGATTGTGTGTTGTTCAATCGGCCGTCACCCCCCAACATATATAAGAGGCGGCTGGACTTCCCGTACAAGCAAATGATTTATCTAGGCTTTCCTTACAAGAAAATTACATCAATTCACATCCTAGAATCCTAGTTCTGGTCCCACTCGGATTCAGCCCGAATCCGGTCCAATCTTCTGTCTTGCTCCTTGCGTGGGCTGTGGAATCTGCATATGACTTCCGATGGAGACGGTTCAAATATCAATTATGTGTGCTTCGACGAGGCCAACAATCCGTATGTTGATCACTTTTCCAAATAAGGCCATCTTGAATACTCCACGGGGTCATCTCTAATTTCGAGTCAGATTCGTTCATGTAGCTGACTGGACCGTCCGACTCTCGCAGCGTCTTTGCAGGTCGTATACTACGTCGGATGATGATGACTCCAAAAGCAAAGTTGACCGTTTCGACGTTACGAACAACTCCTATGTTGAACGCTTCTTCATCCGAAGCCATCTCGATAAGTATTTGATCCCATCTTCAGCATCTGGTCGGATTGGCCTCGACAGTTTCTACTGTGCACGGCAGCAAGCTTTCCCGGCAAGGTTAATGTTCACGGCGGCAAGCTTTCCCCAGCATGTTACTGTTCACGGCGGCAAGCTCTCCCCCGGCAAGGTTACTGTTCATGGCGGCAAGCTTTCCCCGGCAAGGTTACTGTTCACGGCGGCAAGCTTTCCCCGGCAAGGTTACTGTTCACGGCGGCAAGCTTTCCCCGGCAGGTTACTGTTCACAGCGGCAAGCTTTCCCCCGGCAAGGTTTTTGAGGCAGTAAACGACCTCGGATGAAAATGTGTCCAAAAGAAAAGTTGACCGTTTTGACGAGACGAAAAACTTTCGTGTTGAACGTTTTCCGATTCGAGGCCACCTTATGGGCCAAAACACTCACGCATTACATCAGACACTTGCCAAGACATGTCTGGTCTTCCGCGTCATATTTCGCCTCTTGACAGGGCTGCATCCAGATAGCTCTAACTTTTGCATACGAACTCGGATTGAGATGATTTTTATATCAAAATCGACCGATTCGACGAGATGAAGACAATTCATGTAGAGCATTACTTCATCCGAGATTGTCCTGGAGGCGTACTTGACCAAAAAGCACTCAGAGCACCTAAACATGACAATCTGAGTGTAGTTTTGCTCTTTGATATGATGCCGAATGATTATGGTCCAAACATCAAAGTTGTTCCACTCGGCAATGTGAAATTTCTCATTTAGAATATTTTGTCATTTGTGGCCATCTCCATTGCATTCTGCACTGTGCCAAAATCAGGTGTCAACAGGGCGTTAATATGCCTCTAAGAATAATGTCTTGCAATAAAGACGGCGTGCCGTACCGCTGCGCCGGTGTCCCAATCCAGACTGTGGGTCTTTTCAGCCTGCCTGGCCTTGCGGCCCCTTGTTGGCTAGTCGCCGCAGGCTCGGCCTTCCGCCTCGAGGACCTCCCCTGCAAAACACGGCTATACAGCAATCAAAAACACGCACGGACGGATCCCTTTTTGAAGTACTGGGACTTCGGTCTCAGTCACCTGTGAGGCTGAAAGTAGCCCAGGGTAATCGGCCGTAATGGCCACCAAAGCATTGTCATTACTCAGTTGGTAAAATAACCCTTCGATCAGCTCCACAGATATATCCGGATCCTCCTGGGAGGCCGGGTCAAGGGACTGTCCAGGGTCCTCGGGTTGTGGAGGGGGGTTGTTTATCTCCCTTACAGCCTGGCGCAGCTCCTCCGTTGAAATCACTAGGCTGAGTACTTAACTACGGGAATACAAAACGGATGGGCGAGCAAAAGTCTCCGCTTACCCAGCTCGGAGGATTGTACATAGAAAATCCGCCATGCGGGTTGACACGAAGGAATTCCTCCTCTTCTCCCTTTTACAAAGTGGATAAGATCTTTATTAGATCAGCAACCGATCCCGGCCCATTACGGCCGTGGCGGGTGGCGTCATCCTCCCCGTTGAAATCCCACATGGGGTGGACTATATATTGAAGCGGTTGCACCCCCCACATAATACATATGGCCATGACCTCGATCATGGTCAATCCGGATCGAGCTAAAAAACTTATCCAGCTCATCAGGTAAAGAACATCGCTGTCATCTTCCTCCAGGGAGCTCCATGGACGCCAGCTCCAGCGCTTCTTCAAAGGGGCGTTGTCGAACTCAGGAAGGCCGATTCTAATAGGAACCGGGAGGGGGACGTCTTCTATATAAAACCATTCTGAAGGCCAGTGTTCGGACGTCTTCTTTGGGGTTCCGGACAGGTATCCGGTCCTGGCAATACACCACACTTCGGCTCCGCCCACTTGATATATTGACCCCTTCTGAGAATGGGGCACAAGGCAGAATAGCTTCTTCCATAGAGGGAAATGATCCTCACAGCCCAAAAACAACTCGCAAAGGGCTACGAATCCCACGATATGCAGCATGGAGGCAGGCGTAAGGTTGTGCAACTGGAGGCCGTAGATCTCCAGGAGCCCTCGGAGGAACAGATGAATTGGAAATCTGAGCCCTCTTACCAAATAAGGGCCAAGGCATACCCGCTCTCCCTTGGAGGGATTGGGAAGGCTCTCCGCTTGCTCTCCGCCATTATAGGTGGCGAGCCCGGCTCGAACCGGGACCATGTACGCTGGGGGAAGAAATCCCTTGGTCTGAAGCATCACTAATCTGCTGTGCGGGACGGAACATCTCTCCCAATCTCCAGGCTTGGGGCTAGGGGAGCGAGAGGAGGAACTGCGTCGACCGGCCATGATGGAATGGATCTCTGTCGAATGTGCTCCGATGAAGGCTCGCCAAGGGAGGATGGTGTGATTTGGATCTGAATCCTCATCTTTTTAATGGGCAGCTCATTCACACAGCTAGGGGGGTAAATGTAAAAACACCCTGGCTTTTCACATTTGCTCAACACGTGGAAAGTGGCCATTATTGGGCGTGGAAGCCAAGGAGTGCAACATTCACAAGAGGCCGGACACTATTTCGACAAGTACACGGAATTTGGAGAGGAACCCGCCTTGCAATGCCGAAGACAATACTGCGTGCCGGACTCATCGTCATTGAAGCCTGGTTTGGGGGATACTGAGGGAGTCCTGGATTAGGGGGTCTCCGGACAGCCGGACTATATCCTTCGGCCGGACTATTGGACTATGAAGATACAAGATTGAAGACTTCGTCTCATGTCCGGATGGGACTCTACTTGGCGTGGAAGGCAAGCTAGGCAATACGGATATGGATATCTCCTCCTTTGTAACCGACCTTGTATAACCCTAACCCTCTCCATTGTCTATATAACCGAAGGGTTTTAGTCCGTAGGACAACAACCATAACATACAATCATACCATAGGCTAGCTTCTAGGGTTTAGCCTCTCCAATCTCATGGTAGATCTACTCTTGTACTACCCATATCATCAATATTAATCAAGCAGGACATAGGGTTTTACCTCCATCAAGAGGGCCCGAACCTGGGTAAAACGTCATGTCCCCTGCCTCCTGTTACCCGGCCTAGACGCAGAGTTCGGGACCCCCTACCCGAGATCCGCCGGTTTTGACACCGACAGCGGGCACGGCTTTCGTAAGTTCAAAACCCTGTAGGGGTGTCCCAACTTAGACCATCACAAGCTCTCACGGTCAACGAAGGATATTCCTTCTCCCAAGACAATCCGATCAGACTCGGCATCCTGGTTACAAGACATCCTCGACAATGGTAAAACAAGTCCAGCAAGACCACCCGATGCGCCGACATCCCGATAGGAGCTGCACATATCTCGTTCTCAGGGCAACACCGGATAAGCAATCCTTACAACTAAAACTAGCCCTCGAGTTTCCCTGAGGTGGCGCTGCAAGGGGCTCTAGTTTGGACCAACACTTAGAAAAGCACTGGCCCGGGGGGTTAAAATAAAGATGACCCTCGGGATGCGCAACTCCTAAGGGAAAAAGGCTAGGTGGCGAATGGTAAAACCAAGGTTGGGCCTTGCTGGAGGAGTTTTATTCAAAGCGAACTATCAAGGGGTTCCCATTATAACCCAACCGTGTAAGGAACGCAAAATCCGGGAACATAATACCGATATGACGGAAACTAGGGCGGCAAGAGTGGAACAAAACACCAGGCATAAGGCCGAGCCTTCCACCCTTTACCAAGTATATAGATGCATTAATTAAATAAGAGATATTGTGACATCCCAACAACTTATCCATGTTACAAACATGGAACAAGCTCCAATCTTCACCTGCAACTAACAACGCTATAAGAGGGGCTGAGCAAAGTGGTAGCATAGCCAAACAACGGTTTGCTAGGACAAGGTGGGTTAGAGGCTTGGCTTAGCAATATGGGAGGCATGATAAGCAAGTGGTTGGTATCGCAGCATCGGCATAACAAAAGAGCGAGCATCTAGCAAGCAAAGATAGAAGTGATTTCGAGCGTATGGTCATCTTGCTTGAAATCCCGCAAGGAAGAAGAACGAGTCCAAGAAGAAGACAAACGGACGAAGTCGAACGGATCCTCACAAACACAATGTTACCGGATTACCGAGAAGTATGATGCATGTCTGGTTTAATGAAACATGGCATGGCAAAATGCACAAAATAATCCTACAAATTAAGTGGAGCTCAATATGCAACGAGTTGCATATTGATGGAACACCACATCAATTATTTAGATCACTCTCGGTTAGGTACTCAACAAATTTAAAAGTTGATTAACATGGCAAGCGGTGAAGCAAATGAAAACTACCTATCTAGGCAAGTTTAAATGAGGCTGGAACAACAAACAACAAGTCTGGAAAAACCTCATATGCATATATTAGGTTTGGTAATGTTCTGACCTAAACACAATTTTAGAGTTATTAAACAAGCAAAACAAGTACACCATGTTAGACTAGGAATTTATCCACCCCATTTACATATAAAGATTATTTAAATCCGAGCTACGGTTATTTACTTATGAAATAAAACATTTGAACATGCCATAGGAGCAAATTTAATCAAACAACATTTTAAGCTTTTCAAACATAGATGAAAGTTGGATATTAAGAATCTAGACAAAATTCTAAGCAAGTTTCATATTAAGTTTGTTTTAAACCGATGCACGGTTTGTGAGTTATTATCTGCATGTTGTCTAGGGACTTTTTTTGTAAAACAACAGTTTTTTGGATAATAGAGAAAAGCGAAGCGCAGGGAAAAAATAGAAACGGGACGAATCTGGGCAGCCCATCAGCAGGAAAAAAAGAGGGGCGTCAGCGGGGTGGACCATGGGCTTGGCCCGGTTCGGTGGGAAGAGGGAGGCCGAGAGGGGGTGCGCAGCTGGGCCTCGCGCTGGGCCTAGATGTGATCTGTCGCTGGGGCTCTCGTCCCCTTCCCTGGTTCAAACGAAGCAGAGGACGCGGGGGAACGGTGGCGAGGCAGCAGCATAGGGAGGCGTCTTGCACGATGCAGGCGAACTTGGCGCAACTCCGGCGAGCTGAGGACTCCGGCGGGACGGCAGGGATGGAGCAGACGAACGGATCCAACCCTATGAAGGCGATTTGACCAGAGGCGAGGCAAGGGGTGGAACGAGGCGAAGATGGGCTTCCGGTCACGACAGTCATGGCGGGGAGGCGCTCCGGCGAGGCACGGGACGACAGGAGGTCGGGGATGGACTACACCCTCCATTCCCAGTCAGATCCGGCGAGGACTTGAGGTCCAGGAGCCATGGCATCTTCGGGAGATCCTGAGGTCAGCCATGGCAGAGAGGGAGAGAGGTTAGAGAGGAAGAAAATATGGCAGAGTGAGAGAGAGGAGTACAGAGAGGATCGGAGGGACCTGATCGGGGAGGCACGGGAGGATGCAGGGAGTGCCTGGCGCTGCAGGATCGGGACTCCCCTACTCGAGCTCCTCGGGCGCGTGCTCGCGCACAGGAGCGAGAGGAGGCTGGGCCTCGAGTGTCAGGCTGGGGAGGCTGAGGATTGGGCATCGACGGAAAACAAGGAAAGTGGTCGGGGAGATTGGATCGGGAGGAGATCCCGAGGAGAAGCGAGAGAGTGGCGGCGGCGGCTGCGGGAATGGATAGGACATGGGCCTAAAAACTAGGGTTAGACCGAATATATAACCAGGTGAAATAGGTTAGGGGCTATCTGGAGCCTCCGGTCAAAATTGAACGGTCAAGAAAATAAATAGGTAGGGAGTCCAATAAACAAAACGGAGATGTTTTGTAGATGTTCGGGGATGATCCGGACACAACGGTACCGACAGCCCGAGTCGGGTCCGGGAAAGCTTTCGGACGCGCGCGAGGGGTTTGATGCACTATGCAGGGAGGGTTTCGGGGCCTGGCGCTTGATAGCGGACTGTGCAGAAAGCTTTGGGCTGAGAGAAGAGAAGAGAGAGACCCGACGACTGTTTCCAGAGACCGAAAACGTCCGACGAAAAGACCGGCTATAATGCCGCTATAGTTATCCGTTGGGGCGTCAAACGGACTCCGAATGTGATGAAACTTGGCAGGAAGCCTATCTACACTATAATAAGACCGCACGCCAACTTTCAACCCATTCCGAGAACATTTTCCGGCCACTTATAAAATAATATTTCGGACATGTCGCCGGCGCGTGCAAGTGTGGTTGGACTCAGAACGGACAACGGACGGAGCTGGGGGAACCCGGACGGATGCAGGTTTTGAAAACATGATGATGCAATGCACATGATGACATGACAAGATGCAACAAGGAAGCGAATGACATGGCAACGACAGCGAATAAATGGAAGACACCTGGCGCATCGGTCTCGGGACGTCACAACACTCCACCACTACGAGAGGATCTCGACCTGAGATCCTAGGGATGGCACCGGAGGGAAAAGGAAGAGGAAGAGAAGAGGTAAACCAAATTGCTTCTTTGACAATTGAGTGAAACCAAAGAACCTTGCGAGGTTGAACAAATTCAAGAAAAGAATACAAAGAAGGTGAACAAAGTTGAAACCTCCGTTAGAGAAGAGGAACAAGGAACCTTACTAGACCCTTGTAGGTTGAAAGACATAAGAAAAGTGTTACGATGGACAATAGGTACATGCAAGCACTCCGATTGAAACGAGATGTACATGAACGATAAGGGTCAATTACGACAACACTCCGGTTGGACATGGAAGGTAAAGAATATAAACTTGCGAAACGAAAGCACTTGGATGAGACTCCGGGTAGAAGAGGAATGATAAAAATGACACTGTGGTTAAAACAAGATAGAGAAGGAAAAAGACTGATATAATTTGGGCAGCATTCCGATTGAAAAGAAAAGGAATTGAATAAGAACTTCACAAGATGAGAGTATGCTTGATGAAAGCAACAACACACTGTCTTCGGAACTATTCAAAGAATGGCACAAGGGGTAAGAAAGATCTCAGACAGCACTCCGGTTGAGAAGGGAGTCAAAATTTGATAAGATGAGAGAGCACGGATGAAAACACGACACTCCGATTGGATGGATAAGCAAAAGAAAGAACATGAACTTCACAATACGATAGGATGAGTGAAGAGAGCATCATCACAATGTCTCCGGAAGAAATATAAGAATGGAACAAAAAGAACAGAGAAGAAGACAACAAGTTCTGCCAGAAATGAATTTGGGAGAGCATCCTTAAAAAGAAGGATTGAACGGAGTTGTTGGGAAATCAACAACGAAAAGAACAGGCTTGTTGAGGGCTTATGGAAAATATCTCAAGAACTTGAGGTGAAAACCTGCCATAAATGGAAACAAGATTGGATTGATACGAACAAGGAGACAAGAAACATATTTTACCGGGAGGATAAATGAAGAACTTGGGTCATTTATAAGCACCATAAATAGCAACAATCCTTAGGGAAAACTTTAGGTGAAATATAACCCAAGATAACTCCAATAAAGTGATTGATGGATTGAGAAGATGTGGGGACCCCGACTCGTAAGTCGTGATCATCGAATGCACGTGTATAGTGATCCCAGAGATCAATGCTCACTGAACACACAGAAGCTGAATAACAAGAGTCTTACATCCATACATACCGTATTACACAAGTAGGACCATTAAGGTCAAGTCTTGAGTATAACATCGCAGCGGAAATCTTCATCGATAACTTGGACCCATGCCATCTGCCTTAACCCTACAGGCATTCTGACTGGGAAGCGTCCTAGCTCGTATGTTCGTCACTGAAGTATTCTTCATCATATCCTGTCCTTTCATGCCTGGTCAATAAAATAACCAGTGGCAAGCCAATGAGTACTTTGAATGTACTCGCAAGCAACCCATGTTTTGGTTCAAGGTACAACAATGCATGATATAGGTAAATTTTTGCGGAAAGCTAGTTTTTGAGTGCAATGACATGTTCAACAACTTGTAAGGCATGCATCAGGAGAATCCAGTTAACCATGAGGACGGGTTACAGATATCAACATAAATAGAGTGGGCACCAACCCAACTCAATCATGTCAAGTCCTTGACTTGACCCAAGTAGTTCTTCCCACTTATCCAACACACTCACTGGTTTGTAAACAAGTGGACATAGCCCAAGAGCGGTTACCCAACTATCCTTGACCGTGGACACGGCTATTCTAATAGTTTTACACTCTGCAGAGGTTGCACACTTTACCCACAAGATCCGTGGAACTTCCGTGTCATCCATGACCCGCGGTACCTCAAGTACCCGGGGTAAGCACCCGATCACTATCTTTCCCTAGACGACACTAACAAGGAGTCCACTAGTTGTTCCATATCCTCACAATGTACATTATACGAGATTCACTCGAGATCGTAACATCTGAGAGGGGACGCAACGGTGTATCCGGTGCCCTGTAAAAATAGTCATGGCCGCCCTACCTGGCACGACCCCGTCCGGAGAGAGAGCACCAGCTCTCCCCCATTACTAGTAATGCAGGCTCCAAGCTAGTATCGGCCTAGGTAATCAATAATGCTCTTTCCCATGTAAGGGTAGAGTGGTTGCGCATGTAACGTTGGAATAACGGTCGCAACTTAAACCAATCCGTTTTTTTGAAAACAACACATACACTTGCCTCGGTACACCACTTTGTCATCAAGTGGTTACCCAACTCATCATCTCCCTCAGGCATAAGTGTCACCCGACGGGGTTTTCGAAAAGTCCTTTGAATCTATTTTGTCTCCATCACTATGCATATTCCCGTCCCTTTTTGCGTAGCACTACTTAGCATCCTATCTACTCCCACCGGCATAACCCTCATAAGAAGGTAGGGTCATGCACAATGCAAGTATCAACGAGGAAGTAATAGAGGCAACCCATCAAAGTGGTTACCATCTCATCATGATTCCGATGCAACACTAATAAAGTTCTATATGACATGCATAAAAAGGGCTTCATAGACATGGTCAAAGGGCTACTTGCCTTGGTCTTCAAAGTCTTCAAGTCCTTCTCCTTCTTCTTATCCAACTACTTCGTCAAATATGGGATCTATTCGTCGCAAAAGAAATAACGAGAAAATAAGGCAATAATAAAACAGAAAAACCAAAGTGCTCAGAAAAATGTCAACTTATTTTTTATAAATACTAGGTTGAAAACTAAGAAGTGGAAAATTCCTAGTTTTGGATTTGGAGTAGCAGAATAGGAGAAATGGATTTTTAGAGGGGAATATAAATGCTCAAATTTGAATTTAAATTTGAACAGTGCAGAAAAGTTTGATGGATATTTATGAAAGTTATACCATTAAATAGGTGGGATTTTTAGAAAAATATGGGAGTTGGAATTATTGCATTTGATTAATATTTAATCGTGTGGAATTTTTGCAAGTTTCCTGAAAAAGAAAAAGGAGAAGCAGCACTGTGCAACTGGGCCAGAAGGGCCACAGTGCAGCAGGCCCAGAGGGAATCCCTCCTGCACAGGGCAGCCACGTCGAAGGCGTATTTGGAAAATACGCCTCCAGCCGACGGAGCGAACCGGTGCGCGCGTGTGCGTGTTTAAACCTGACGGGTGGGGCCCACCCGTCAGAGTGTGAGGCTGACCAACGGGCCTCACGGCCGTCGTCTTCAACCCCGGGCCAGAGAGGGGGGCGAGCTCACCGGCGTCGCTATGGTCAACGGCGAGGCGAACCGAGCGCACCGGCTTGGTCAGGGCGGAGTCGCCGTTCGGGTGGAGGTGGAGGCGGTCCGGAGTGCAGGGGTTCGCCGTCGACGAGGTTCGCGGCGGAGGAGCGTCGGGCATTGATGGCTCCGGACATTTCCGACTGCAAGAGAGAGGGGAAACAAAGGGGAAATGATCAGGGAGGTGTGGAGGGTCCAGATCGAGAGAGAGGAGGGGCGGAGGGAGCCCGTACCCCGAGATCGACGATGACCCAAGGCGGCAGAGCTCGAGCTCGATCTCAAGCTCGGGTGCTCCTGGAGGAGAGTGGAGGGCACAGGGGGCCATTTTGGAGTAGGTGGGGGTGAGTGGTGGTGATTGGGAGGCTCGGGGAGGCCTTTAAGTAGGCGAGCCATGGCTCACCGTAGACCCGTGCACCGGCGAGGCTATTGCCGTCGCTGCAAGCCACCGGGGCTCACGTGGGTGTGTCCGAGGTGTTTGTAGGGGTGGTCTACGCCCAGAGGGAGGGAGAGAAGGAGCGGGGAAGCGTCAGGGCAGCGTGTGTGTGAGCGTGCTCATTGAAGCTCTCGGGCGGCCATGGTGCGCGTGCGAGCAGGGGCAGGAGAGAGGTAAGGAGGAGGGGGCAGACCAGCTGTCGTGTCCCGGACACCGAGGCATCTCGTCGGGCGTGCTGGGGAGGCCCGAGGTGGCCGAAGGCGGTTGGAAGGGGGCGGCTACAGTGCGGGAAGGAGGCGGATGGCCGGTTTAATGAAACATGGCATGGCAAAATGCACAAAACAATCCTACAAGTTAAGTTTAGCTCAATATGCAATGAGTTGCATATTGACGGAACACCACATCAATTATTTAGATCACTCTTGGTTAGTTCTCAACAAATTTAAAAGTTGATTAACATGGCAAGGGGTGAAGCAAATGAAAACTACCTATCTAGGCAAGTTTAAATGAGGCCGGAACAACAAACAACAAGTCCGGAAAAACCTCATATGCATATATTAGGTTTGGTACTGTTCTGCCCTAAACACAATTTTAGAGTTATTAAACATGCAAAACAAGTACACCATGTTAAACTAGGCATTTTTCCACCCCGTTTACATATAAAGATTATTTAAATCCGAGCTACGGTTATTTAGTTACGAAATAAAAGATTTTAACATGGCATAGGAGCAAATTTAATCAAACAACATTTTAAACTTTTAAAACATAGATGAAAGTTGGGTATTAAGAATCTAGAAAAAATTCTAAGCAAGTTTCGTATTAAGTTTGTTTTAAACCGATGCACGGTTTGTGAGTTATTATATGCATGTTGTCTAGGGACTTTTCTGTAAAACAACAGTTTTCTGGATAATAGAGAAAATCGCAGCACAAGGAAAAAATAGAAACTGGCCGAATCTGGGCAGCCCATCAGCAGGAAAAAAAGAGGGGCGTAGGCGGGGTGGCCTCACCATGGGCTCGGCCAGTTCGGTGGGAAGAGGGAGGCCGACAGGGGGGTGCGCAGCTGGGCCTCGCACTGGGCCTGGGTGCGATCTGTCGCTGGTGCTCCAGACAAACAGGGAGGCGGGTCAACGCAGGGGCGCTTGTCCCCTTCCCTGGTTCGAATGAAGCAGAGGACTCGGGGGAATGGCGGCAAGGCAGCAGCGGAGGGCGGCGTCTGGCGCGATGCAGGCGAACTTGGCGCAACTCCGGCGAGCTGAGGACTCCGGCGGGACGACAGGGATGGAGCAGATGAACGGATCCAGCCCAATGGAGCCGATTTGACCAGAGGCGAGGCGAGGGGTGGAACGAGGTGAAGATGGGCTTCCGGTCTAGGCAGTCCTGGCGGGGAGGCGCTCCGGCGAGTCAGGGGACGACCGGAGGACGGGGATGGACTAGACCCTCCATTCCCAGTCAGATCCGGCGAGGACTTGAGGTCCAAGAGCAATGGCATCTTTGGGAGCTCCTGAGGTCATCCATGGCAGAGAGGGAGAGAGGTTACATAGGAAGAAAATACGGCAGGGCGAAACAGAGGAGTACAGAGAGGATCGGAGGGCCCTGATCGGGGAGGCACGGGAGGATGTAGGGGGTGCCTGGCGCTGCAGGATCGGGACTCCCCTACTCGAGCTCCTCGGGCGCGTGCTCGCGCACGGGAGCGAGAGGAGGCTGGGCCTCGGGTGTCGGGCAGTGGAGGCTGAGGATTGGGCGTCGAAGGAAAACATAGGGTTATCTGGAAATTGGATCGGGAGGAGATCCCGAGGAGAAGTGAGAGAGTGGCAGCGGCGGCTGCGGGAATGGATGGGACATGGGCCTAAAAACTAGGGTTAGACCGAATATATATAACCAGGTGAAATAGGTTAGGGGCTATCTGGAGCCTCCGATCAAAATCGAACGGTCAAGAAAATAAATAGGTAGGGAGCCCAATAAACAAAACGGAGATGTTTTCTAGATGTTTGGGGATGATCCGGACACAACGGTAGCGACAGCCCGAGTTGGGTCCGGGACAGCTTTAGGATGCGCGCGAGGGGTTCGATGCACTGTGCAGGGAGGGTTTCGGGGCCTGGCGGTTGATAGCGGACTGTGCAGAAAGCTTTGGGCTGAGAGAAGAGAAGAGAGAGAGACCCGACGACTATTTCTGGAGACCGAAAACGTCCGACGAAAAGACCGGCTATAATGCCGCTATAGTTATCCGTTGGGGCGTCAAACGGAATCCGAATGCGATGAAACTTGGCAGGCGGCCTACCTACACTATAATAAGACCGCACCCCAACTTTCAACCACTTCCGAGAACATTTTTTGGCCACTTATAAAATAATATTTCGGACATGCCGCGGGCGCGTGCATGTGTGGTTGGACTCATAACGGACAACGGACGGAACTGGGGGAACCCGGACGGATGCAGGTTTTGAAAACATGATGATGCAATGCACATGAGGACATGACAAGATGCAACAAGCAAGCGAAGGACATGGCAACAACTGCGAATAACTGGAAGACACCTGGCGCATCGGTCTCGGGGCGTCACAGGCAGACCGCAAGGTGGTGCTGAATTACCTCCCTTGGAACACCAAGGATGTCAGATGCTTGCTAGGCAAACACATCGACATTCGACCGCAGGAAGGCAACGAGCGCGCTTTTCTATTTGTCGTCGAGGGTGGCACTGATAGTAAATGTACCATTAGCGCCAGCCAGCCCTGTCGGGACCTTCAGAGCGGGCGAAACATCCTTGGATCTCTTGCTATTGGAACTCTCCGGCAAGTCATCAACAGGTACGCTTCCCGGATTCCTTGTTGGCATCCTTGCTAGTTTTATTATTTTTCTTGCTTTTCTCGGTGGGCGCAGTGGCTTCCGTGGCCTATGTAGCGACTGCTTCCCTATACATCTTTTCAACGCATATGATCATTTCTTTCTTGTATGATGGAATGGAAATGACGCCCTTTGGCCTTGTCGTCTTCACAGTGTTGTAGGCATAGTGGGATGCCGCCATGAATTTGGCAAGGACTGGGCGACCAAGCATTCCATTGTACGGCAAGTGGAGGCCAACCACATCAAACACGATCTTCTCCCTCTCGTAGTTGAACTCCCCTCCGAACTTCACCGGAAGTTAGATCTTCCTCTTAGGATGACTCCTGTCGGGGTTGATCCCTTGGAACGTACCAGCAACCTTGAGATCTTCATCTTCTATCCGGGGGTTACTGATGACCTTCAGAGAATTAAAATTCAAGCCGGCCCTTCCGTTAACCAACATCTTTGTGACCTTGAGGTTGCGGATCGTTGGTGAGACCAATAATGGCAAGCACCCTACAACGGTGGTGCGGTCTGGGTGATCCTCTTCATCAAAGGTGATGGGCGTGCGGGACCACTTGAGTGGCTTCTCAGAATCTGATGTTGGCTCCACGGTATTGACTTCACGTGCCCACTGTTTAATTTGGTAGTGAGAGGAGTGCAAAGATGCACCCCCGTCAATGCATAAGGCATCAGTGTCTTTCTGGAACTCATGCTCGCTAGTTTTCTCTTCATCTCCTTCATCACTCATGTCATCGCAATCCTTCTTCTCACGTCCTCCAGCCGGTTTCCCTTGATACTGATGAGCCTTGCTGAGGTGACCTATTCTGCCGCCTCGGCCCTTCCTGCCAACGCCATCTTGGTATTTCTCCTTATCACGCTTCTCGTACTCAGCCCTCAGCTTTTTGACGAGTTGCTCAACGTGATGACACTTCTGAAGATCATGGCCCTTAGAACAATGGATCTTGCATTACAGCCCATCACCATTCCCAGACTTCTCGGCAGCCGCAGCTTCCCAGTAATCAGTGCATCGGCAGCTTCCTTGACGGGAACCTTGGTCTTAGCCTTCCTGCCGGTACTAGGTGCGCTCGATCCTTCAATGGTCACCATTGCTTTATCCTTGCGCTTCTTGTTCCTCTTCTTCTGATTTGTGGCATCATCATCGTCCTTTGAGTCGATGTTGATGCCATCTTCTTCATCGAGGAGTCGCCTCCCCTCTTCTACCAAAGCATACTTATCCACCAGAAACAGCTCATTCACAGTCTTGGGAAACTGAACATTCATTTTAGAACGTATCCGACGGTTGTGCATGTTGTACTGGAATGCAGCTATCACAGCTACTGAGTGGATGTCTGGAATGTTCCTGTGCAGTCAGTTGAACCTGTGCACGTACTTCTGCAAAATTTCTCCTTCCTTCTGCGGGAGGAGCTGCAAGTCGTTGGCCGCCCTGTTTCTTGATGGCAGCCCGTGAAGGCACCAAAAAACTCATGGCACATGTCAGCCCAGGTCGAGATGGAATTCTTTGGCAATAGCATCATCCAAGACATCACATTTGGCTTGAGTGCCAAAGGGAAGTAGTTGGTGAATACCTTCTCATCTATTTCCCCAGAAGCTTGAACGGCGATGATGTAGATGCTCAAGAACTCTACCAGGTTCAATCTCCCATCGTATTTTTCTGGTATTTCTGGCTTGAACGTGCGAGTAGATGGCTAATGGACTTGCTGCAACTCGTGAGTGAAGGCGAGGCACCCAACCTGAAAAGGTAGGTACCCACCTTCACTTGGAGTGGGCTCGTCGACGTCAGGGTCATTGCGCCTATCAGACTGGCGACAGGTTTCGCGATGTCATTTGATGGTGACTTCGCCTGTCTTCTAGGACTCGGCACTAGTCTCGACATGCTCGAGGGTCGGATGAAGCCATCGATACGTCGTCATGTTCATGGTCGTGTGGCTCTGGCTGCGGCACCTGCGCTGGCTGTCGCCGAGGGGATTGCACGTGTGGGGGTGGCCCCTTTAGTACGACCAACGGCTCGGGCCGTTCTCGCGGCCTATGGAGGACGTGAGGGCCTGCTCGCTGTGATCCTCCCACCTCAGTGAAACCAATCAGGCTCAAAATAGTGGCCCTCGACTCATCCATCTGATCGCCCATCAGCGGAATTCTCAACAGGAGTTGAGCCCGCGCCATGTCCTTCGAAGTAGTGCTCGACATGGATGATGACGTAGATTGTAAGTTCGCCTGACTTCTAACAGTGCCGGTTGTGGCAGCTCCATGGCCTCGTTGTCATGAGCCAGTCGCCAGGGTGGCGTGGTGACGAGGCGGATGTGCTTGGGATCAGCGGTTCCGTTCAACGCATCGGTCGGCCAGCTCGTTCGGTGGTTGGTGCATATACTGTGGTGCTCCCACAACGGGGGCGGGTGGAGGGTTGTGGTTCACCCTAGAGCGAGTGCCATCGCTGTGGCTGCATCCTTCGGTGTGGTGAGGAGGCACAGACGGAATGATCCCTCCACCCGCACCTTGTCGAGGATGGCCGCTGGGATGCTACTGGCGCTGTCCTTCTCCGGTGCCTCCAGATCCCGCTTCGCCTGTAGGGGAGGTGGTGACGAGGCCACCTGCGCCGGCCACGTTCCCCCGCAGCGTCCATGTCCTCATGCGTCCTTGTAGCCCTCACGGCATCGGTGACTGCGTGCGACGGGGCCTTCAAGGTGCACGGGTGGGCTGCAGCACCGGGCTTCTTCTTGGGCGGCATGGATCATGAAGCCGCCGATGAAGAAAACAATGGTGAAGATGATGCGCAGCATACACTCTCGGGTTCGCACAAGCGCTCCCCCTGCCTAGCGTGCCAAAGATTTTGTGGGAAAACACGACCACCTATGGGACCACCAGCGCCTTGTGGTTCCGCAGGCGGGAAGGGCAGATTGCACAAAGAGCAGAGGGCATAGAGCAGCACGACAATGATCACACTAGCAGTTTTTACCTAGGTTCAGGCCGCTGCGAGGCGTAAAACCCTACTCCTTCTTTGGTGGATTGATGAGAGGACCGTAATGGAGACGCAACGCTCTAGCCCGGCAAGGTTGCCTTCGGGCGAGAGCAGCTACGCGTGTATGAGTGTACAAAGGTCCGAATCCTTTCTAAGGTTGCCACATCGCTCCTTTTATAGATCATGGGGTCACTACAGTGGAAAATCAGTCATTGCATATTAATTAGATAGCAAACAATGTTATCATACCTAACTCTGCAGACAGGACAAGGTGCATTAAATGCACAGCTTAGTGTCACATTGTAGCGTAGCCCGACAAGCCTTGCCAAGTCGTTCGGCCACCTTCTCGCCTGCCTACGTGACACATCTCTGGACGGGTCTCATTTGGAGGTGATTTCCTTTGGAAGTGGCTGCCAGGTGCCAAATAACAGCCACTTATTCACTTGGGGGCTCGACACTGCACCGATTGATGACTTGCGTTGCTGTGAGGTGGAGCGATCGAGCCTTGGCGGGGTAGTCCACCCTCATCGTGCCCGGTAGGCCTGCTGGGACAGTCTTGAGACTTATTTTCGGGGAACCTCGACCTGGCCAGGCTCGCTAGACTTATTTTCGGAGGTTTTTCCTTAGTGGTGCCTTGCTCCTTTATCTCTGTCTTGGTCTTTTTGATCGGCACCTTGATTTGTCAAAGAGTTGATCTATTCTTCTTGGTCTAGTCTTGGACATTGCAACCTTGCCCTTAAGCCTATTTACAGTTTAGGCAACACACATGGGGTTTGTTGCACCGACAATTCCTTTGACTTAATGTCATTATCGATCGATTACATCTTCATGATTTCTCTCCACAAATGTGTCGTGATCATCATCAACATTCTGAGCTCTTCCATGATATCAAATGAATTCATGATTAGATATACCATCCTTGCCCCTTGATCATTAGTGTTACCATCGACAACATCCTTATCTTCCTTTCATCGCAAAGTTGTTTATGTTGTGGATGTGACTTGCTATCTAGCTTGTATTATGTTCTAACTTGAAGTATTACCATCTTTTATGACAAGGTTGTTTTGAGAATTGCTCCACCTCCTAAGAATTCTTTAAATAGTGATACTTCTCACCATCACCAATCTTTCTTGGTTCCCGTGTTGATTCTAACTATGATACCAACAAGTGAACGATGTTGCTTGGATTCTAAACTTCTAGCAACCCTATTGCTTTGAAGTTAAAGGTTGAAAGTTCATTCTTAGACTATTGGTTATTGAATCACCACTCTAACATTGATCATGCTACCTAAGCCCATATTTCGGGTGCACCTTTCAACCAATGTTTAATTGTGTATGTTTTCCTCGAGCATACATCTTTATACCATTCTGTCTGACAAATGTTATCTCCTTGTTCACATAATTGTAGAAACACATCTTTTCGAAATCTCGATGAATTGTCGCCTCGTTCATTAGCAAGACCCTATTACTATTGTTGATGACATTCACGCAGCCATTGATGAATGAGAACATTGCCTATTGGTTCGCCTCATCCAATGTGCAGGAAAAGTGTTCTCTTGACCCCACGCCCTTGGCACCAATATTGTTGCCGACATAACTGACTGGCTACCCTCTAACATGCCTTGCTATCAGGACCGTGCAACATGTCACCGCTCCTTCTTCTTTTAACCCACATGGTGGGTCCATATCCCACAGTTCCACGAGATCAAAACCTGACTCTCCTGTACACCCCTGTTGCCAAAGTTATTCGTCGCTCTTGATTTCATATGTAATTCACGGGCCACCTTCCAAGTGATCTATTTTGTTATCAAACGCAATACTTATTATTGTTGCTATGGACCCATTTCACACTTTGTTTCAGACATCGAACGATTGTCTATCTGTTTGAAACTTCTTATTGTACCTTCTTACTTTCCTCTCGACGTGTTTTAGTAGTTCAACTCGAGAGATAATCATGTGCTCATTCATTGTAACGCCCCAGATATACTTTCCATATTTGTATCCAACTCTTGCCGTCTCCGGCGCTAAGTTATATTTATTTCTCGGGTTTGGGTCTGTGTCTCCGTGTGTTGTTTTTCTTTTTCGTGCATCTCTTATCATGTCATCACGTGCATTGCATTTGCATACATGTTCATCTCATGCATTCGAGCATTTTCCCCGTTGTCTGTTTTGCATTCCGGCGCTTCGTTCTCCTCCGGTGACCATTTCTAGCTTTCTTTCGTGTGTGGGGATTAAACATTTCCGGATTGGACCGAGACTTGCCAAGCGGCCCTGGTTTACTACCAGTAGACCGCGTGTCAAGTTTCGTATCATTTGGACTTCGTTTGATACTCCAACGGTTAACCGAGGGACCGAAAAGGCCTCGTGTGTGTTGTAGCCCAACACCCCTCCAAATTTGGCCCAAAACCCACCAAACTCTGCTCCATGTCCTAGAGCGTTCGATCACGATCGTGTGGGCGAAAACCGCACCTCATTTGGACTCTCCTAGCTCCACTTATGCCTATTTATACCCCCTCCATTCGGATCTCTTCTTCCCCCGTCCGAAACCCTAGTTAAAAAAAAACAGATCAACCCCGCCACCGACGGACGTGTCCGGATCCGACCGGACAACGTCCGCCCGCCGCCGCCATCCAACCCGCCGCCGCCACGTGTCCCCGCGGGACCAGTTCGCCGCCGCCACCGACGCGGGCCCGAGGCCCA
>NC_041382.1:287442349-287528848 GCF_002162155.2 Triticum dicoccoides
CGCCACCCCGACCTCTCCCCGCCGCCTCGCCGGCCTCCCCTCCTCCACCGGCTCCGGCGACGAGCTCCTCCGACGACTCGTGCTACAGTGCCCCGGCCGCCTCGTAATCCGTGCCGCTGGATCTAGATCTGGGTTGACCTCTCTCCCCCGAAACCCTAATTTTCGTGCTAACTTTGACTGCTTGTATCTCCGCAACCGTAGCTCCGTTTTGGGCATATGATATATCAAAATCTTCGCCTCGACATGTACATCATTTCATTCCATTGCATAATTTGCATTTGAGGTCATCTTGATACCCAAAATTCTGTTAGAAGGAGGCTTCGTGAGTTAAATCGCAGATCCGTTAGTTCATCATGCACTTTTGTCATTTTTGCCATGTTTAATTCGTGCATGATATGCCTGTGCCCCTTTGGGATGAATTGTTAAGAATTTTGTCTTTTTTCCAGAGGTGCCACCCATGCATTTTTAGGATTTGTGTGTTGTCTTGTGCAAGCTTGCGAAGAGAGGTACCTGAGATTGCAGATTTCAGGGACTTAGTGATTTTCACTAAGTCTGGGATATTTTAGTTCATGATGCTATATGTCCAGCTTGTTTCCTAGTGATCCGTGCCTCTTTTGAGGATGATCAGTAAGGGAGTTTTGATATTTATGTTATGCTATATCCATCCATGTCTTTGTTGGCATATGTGGAGTGCTCTAGGTTGACTCAATCGAGCTCAACTTTCGCTTCGTTGTTAATCTGGGCAGATTGTCAACTTGTTTGCGATTTTGTCGATGCTACCGTTAGTGTTCCATGCATGCTATGCCTTCGTTCTTGCCATGTGTAGCTAGCACATTGTGCCTTCTTGCTGGTTATATGCTTTCCTTGCCATGAATTGCACCGTAGTGAGTGCATCGAGCTCGTTTACATGCCTTCGTGAGTTAAATTTCAGCATGTCTCAGTTTTCACAAAGTCTGAAAACTGATTGTGTTCGAGCTATGTTCATGAGCTCGGTAGAGTATTTTGTGAACCCTTTTGGCCCCAGGTCACTTTGTGTGTTTTGTTAAGCTTGTTGAGTAGCTCCATGCCATGTTCTTACTTGTCATGTTCAGGTTTTCTATCATGTTGTTTTGCTGCTCCGAAGAGAGCATCGTGATCAGAAATTTCAGACTAGTGTTAATTTCACTAAGTCTGGAATCTGTTTTGCATATTCATTTTTTCCATGCTTGTTTGAACCTCTTAATGGATGAATTTGCCCATGGCTCAGTGCTAGTCTTTTGTTAACCATCTTGTGTACATCACTGCCATGTATTTTGTTTTCATGTTTGGTGGCTGTAGCATGTTCATTTCGTTGCATTTAGATGCCTACTTGCTGTAAATCGCAGACCGGTGTCATATCTTAAAACGCTTGTCATTTCCAAACCGTAGCTCCGATTCCAATGATCTTTATATCGTTTTCAAGCGATTTCATCCCCTCTATCCAGTGGCACACTTGGTTTTCTAAGTTGATGCCAGGTTCATGCATTTCCTGTCATATCTTGCATTTTGCATCCCGCATCGCACCCGCATAGCATATCGTCATTTCATCATATTGCTTGGTCTTGCCCGTGGTTGATTGTATCCTTGTTGCTTATTTGTCTTGTTGGGTAGATCCGGGAGACGAATTCGCTACCGAAGAGCCCATTGAGTTTGCTTGCGAGGATCCAGTCAACTCTGACAACTGTGCAGGCAAGATGATCATACCCTCGAAATCACTACTATCTTTGCTATGCTAGTTTGCTCGCTCTTTTGCTTTGCCACTGCTACGATGCCTACCTTTTGCTTGTCAGCCTCCCAATTGTCATGTTGATCCTCTGACCCACCATTGTCCTAGCAAACCGTTGATTGGCTATGTTACCGCTTTGCTCAGCCCTTCTTATAGCGTTGTTAGTTGCAGGTGAAGATTGGAGCCGTTCCTTGTTGGAACATTTATTTTCTTGTTGGGATATCATTATATTTCTATGTTGTCTTAATGCATCTATATACTTGGTAAAGGGTGGAAGGCTCGGCCTCTCGCCTAGTGTTTTGTTCCACTCTTGCCGCCCTAGTTTCCGTCATATCGGTGTTATGTTCCCGGATTGTTGCGTCCCTTACGCGGTTGGGTTATAATGGGAACCCCTTGATAGTTCGCCTTGATTAAAGCTTTTCCAGCAATGCCCAACATTGGTTTTACCATTTGCCACCTAGCCTCTTTTTCCCTTGGGTTTCCGGAGCCCGAAGGTCATCTTATTTTAACCCCCCAGGGCCAGTGCTCCTCTGAGCGTTGGTCCAAACTAGAGTCCTGTGCAGCGCCCCCTCGGGGAAACTCGAGGTTTGGTTTTAGTTGTATGGAGCGCTCATCTGAGTGTGCCCTGAGAAAGAGATATGTGCAGCTCCTATCGGGATTTGTCGGCACATTCGGGCGGTGTTGCTGGTCTTGTTTTAACCTGTCGAATTGTCTTGTTGTACCGGGTTGCCGAGTCTGATCGGTGTGTCTCGGGTGGAGGTCTATTCCTTCGTTGACCGTGAGAGCTTGTCATGGGCTAAGTTGGGACCCCCCTGCAGGGATTGAACTTTCGAAAGCCGTGCCCGCGGTTATGGGCAGATGGGAATTGTTAATGTCTGGTTGTAGATTACTTGAACTAAACTTAATTAAAATGAATCAACCGTGTGTGTTACCGTGATGGCCCCTTCTCGGCGGAGTCCGGGAAGTGGACACGGTGTTGGAGTTATGCTTGCGCAGGATGTTCCTTTAGCTTCTCGCTCGTGCTTCGCCTTCTCTTCTCGCTCTCTTTTGCGTATAAGTTAGCCACCACATATGCTAGTCGCTTGCTGCAGCTCCACATATTTTTTGCCTTATCCATTCCTATGAGCTTAAATAGTCTTGATCGCGTGGGTGTGAGATTGCTGAGTCCCTGTGGCTCACAGATACTACAACTCCAGATGCAGGTCCAAGTGTTTCTGCTCCAGTTGACGATTACGAGCTCAAGTGGGAGTTCGACGAGGACTCTCAGCGATACTATGTGTCTTTTCCGGATGATCAGTAGTGGTGCCTAGTTGGGGTTATCGATTCAGGACCTGGTCGCACGTTGGGTTCTTTTCTATTTTGGCGCCGTAGTCGGGCCATGAGTGTTTGTTTGATGGATGTTATTTATGTACTCTGATGTGACGTGGCGAGTGTAAGCCAACTATGTTATCTCCCCCTTTTATTATATATTACATGGGATGTTGTAATGATTGCCTGACTTGCGACATTGCTTTCAATGCGGTTATGCCTCTAAGTCGTGCCTCGACACGTGGGAGCTATAGCCGCATCGAGGGCGTTACATTCATGGGATATCCCCTAGATGATTAGCCCTTATAGCATCCTATCATTGTCAATCTGCCCTTACCTATTCGTAAGTACGGTGAAGAGTTCCTGAGCATCAATACAATCGCTATTCAAGCCAGAAATGCCCGAGAAGTTTGATAGGAGGTTGAACCCGGCAGAGTTGCTGAGCATCTACACCATCGTTGTTCAGGCTGCAGGGGGAAAAGATGAGGATGTGTTTTCCAATACTTCCCTTTGGCACTCAAGTCCAATGTGAGGTTTTGGCTAATGCACCTACCGGAGAACTCCACTTCGACATGGGCTGACCTGTGCCATGAGTTCATTGGCACCTCCACAGGAGGACATCAAGAACCAGGACGACCAAGTGACTTGTAGCTTATTCAACAGAAAGAAGGAGAGACTCTACGAAAGTATTTGCAGAGATTCAGCAAAGTCCACAGAAATATCCCAGATATCCACCTGGCAGCCATGATAGCTACCTTCCAATCCAATGTGCGCAACCGTAGGATACATTCCAAGATGAATGTTCGGTTGCCCAAGACTATGAAGGGGCTTTCCACCTAGGTGGAAAAATGCGCTCGGGTGGAGGAGGGAAGGAAACTCCCTGGAAAGGAAGATGGCGTCGACATCGACTCATAGGATGACGACGAGACAACCACTCAGAAGAAGAAGAACAACAAGAAGCATGATACGTCTCCAACGTATCTGTCGGATTTCGGGTTCCGGCAGACCCTAGAGGTTCAAACACTGGGGTGCGCGCGGAGATTTCGCCTTCTACCTACCTGCACCCCACCGCCTCGCTAAGATCTAAGCTATGGAAAGAACAGCACAAGAGACACAGGGTTTATACTAGTTCGGGCCACCATTGTGGTGTAATACCCTACTCTAGTTTGTGGTGTGGTGGATTGCCTCTTGGGCTGATGATGATGAGCAATACAAGGAAGGACAGCCTCGCGAGGGTCTGTTCTTGCCTGGGGGATGAACTGCTAGGAGGAGTTCAGTCACCCTTCTCTCTCTCTCTGCGTGATGCTACTCGATCCGATCCCAGCTTGTTTCTGGATTGGCCGATCCTCGATTCTCTCTCGATCTCTCTCTCTGATCTGATCTGATCCCCTCTCTCCCCTGCCCTGGGGGTGGCTAGTCCTATTTATAGGCAAAGGCCCTTTGGCCTCTTCCCAAATATTGAGCGCGAAGGGCGCCAACAATTGGCCATTTTGAAGGGGAACATCTGGTACACTTATCCTGACTATAGCTGGTCCTCGCCTGCCAAAGGCTCGGGTGGTGACGCTGGCTTGGGCTCCACAATGTCTTCCTCCCTGCCATTGGGCTGGTCTTGGTCTCGTTGCACCGAAACAGGTGCCTTTGCTTGATGCTCTCGCCTGCGCTTGCTCCCTTTGCACCAAAGAGGAAAGGAGGACACTGCGCGGGCTGGCGCCCGCCTGGCGCCCGCCTGGCGCCCTTGGTCGTCATGGCTTGCGTCACGGGCACCTCGTGAGGTACCCCGCCTTGATCTCTCCGCCTCCTCACGAGCCAGCCTGATGAGGCCGTGCCCGAGGAAGCTCCGTGTCGTCCGCCCCGCGAGGCTTGGCCCCTCGCGAGGGTCTTGCGTCTGTGTTGATGAAGATGGGCCGCGTTGGGCCCCCCTTTGAGCCACGCCTCAGGCCGTAGGCAGGCAAGTCTGGGACCCCCATTCCCAGAACGCCGACAGTAGCCCCCGGGCCCAAGGCACGCCCGGACTTGGCTGTGCAGGGAGGCGAAAGGGCAAGAGCGAAGCGCCGCGGGCCCTAACAGCCTGCGGCCTTGGGTGTCGCGTGGCAGTTGATTGGACGTGAGCGCCTCAGCAACCGCGCGTGTTGATAAAGGAGCGGCATCTGCCTAGGCTTTGCTTTTTTTGCTTTCTCCGGTCGCTGCTCAGATCCCCTTTCTTGCGCCTCTCCTTCCTTCCTCTAAAATTTCCAGATCTACTTTGACCGCGTGACCTAGGAAGCCATGGCGCCTCGTCAGTCCCCGTCCGGAGCTTGGTACTCGTCTGCCCTTGATTCGCCGAATGTGTCGGAGGCGAGCCTCGCCCGGTTGCGCCGGATGGCGGCGGCGCAGGGCATCGATGGGGCGAAGGTGTTCAAGGCCGGCTCCGCCACCCCTGAGGGCCAAGGGAGCACCTTCTATCCGCTCCTTGTAAGTGCCATTGCTGCTGGCCTGGTTCCTCCCTTCTCCGAGTTCTTCTTCTCTGTCCTCCGTCATTATAAGCTACAGGCTCTGCATCTCCACCCCAACTCCGTCCTTCTCCTGGCAATCTTCTCCTATTACTGGGGGGCTCACGTAGGGGTGCAGCCCTCAGTGGCCTTGCTGCGCCACTACTTCTACCTCCGGACCTCTCGCGGTCCTGCTTCCGCGTGCGCGAGCTTCATCGCGTACGGTGGCGCCATTGCCATTTCGAACCCCGGGAAAAGGATTGAGGGCTTCAGGAGCAAGTGGGTCTTGGCAGATGCTGGGCGCATCCACCCTTGGCTGATCTTGCCCATGGAGCAACCCACGAGCTCCAGCGATTGGGGTCGAGCGGAGCTCGCGGACCCCCGCACGAAGCTGGTGTTGGAGAAGATGGACGCGGATCTGAGGCCAGCCAACATGGCGGCGGCGAAGTTGACCGGCGCGTCGCTGCTGAGGGAATTCCTGGAGCACCAGCTGGCTCCACTTCGGCGGTACTCACTTCCGACGTGGAGGCCCCATATGAGCCCCGTGGTCTTGGCCGACGAAGATCTGGCTGCGGTCCTCCAATCTCTGGTCGGGGGCGATGTGGCGAGGTTGGAGAGCGCTCCTACGCCCTTGTTCCTCCGCGACGACTGGGAGCAGGTAGTGGAGTCGATGCCCGTCTTCAATGGGGACGGGCCCGTGCCCACGGAGGCTCCCGAGGAACCGGTGGACGTGTCCTCTGACGACTCCAGCGAAGGGGAGGAAGGAGGGGAGCGGGGAAAAGGTACTGACTCCGAGGCGACTGACAGAGAGTCGAGGGCTCCCTCCCCCGACGCAGGTCCCGCGTTCTCCGCCTCTCTCTGAGTGATGACGATGAGGATGATGACGAGGAGGGCGGCGGGAGCTTGCCCCCGATTCCGAAGAAGGACAGGACCAGGCTGATCTCCCGCGGGTCTACCCCGGCCCCGAGGCGGACCGCAGACGTGCCTTCCGCTCCCGAGCTTCCCGAGGTTGACCCTTCCAGTCGGCTTTCAGGCTTCAAATTTGGCCAGAGGCTGCCTGAGCTCACTGGCAACAACCCGTAAGTGCTTGATTCTTGTCTATATTTCTTGTTCTGCTGCTGAGGCTTGACGTCCGCATCTCTTGGATAGGCTGGCGCCCGCAGCAAAGAAGCCGAAGGGAGCTCCTGAGGTTCCATCCAGGGCAGCGCCTCTGCCTGCGAAGGAAGGTGACCGTGACGCACGGGCCTCTCCTGCCCGGTCGTCCTCGCGAGGCCTGGCTGAGCCGGCTGGGGCGAGCTCAGCCCCCATGGCCCAAGCGACTCTCGAGGTGCCTTTGCCTGCTGCCGCCACCACAGCCGTTGGGGCGCAGCAGGCTCCGCCTCAGGATGCTGTGGTCGCGCTGCCGCCTTCTCCTCCTACTCCACCGACCGCTATCTCTCCGACTCCTCCTGCCATTCTGGATTGTGCCGCTGCTGAGCTGGACCGGCTGCGGCAGGATCTTCTTGGCGCCGACCCTCGCTTGGTGGCCGGGCGCTTGGAGGTGGCTTCAGGATGGATTCGCTCCAATACTTCGATTCGGGCGGCGCTAGTCCAGGCCTCGACGTCTTGCGATGAGGAGAGGCAGGCCGTCCTTGAGGCGAAGGCTACTCGTGATGCAGCCCTGGGGAGGTGGTCGACGTCCGTGGTCGCTGCAAGGTGCTAGAGGACGAGCTGCAAGGCCTACAGGACCAGCTCGCGAAAGAGGCCCGCCTTCTCCAAGAGCAGGAAGAAGGCGTGAAGGCTCGCGAGGCGGCCGTCAAGGACCGGGAGGCCAAGCTCGGGAAGCGCCGTGACCGCCTAGGCGCACTGGAGCAGGAGTTGGGGGCGAGGAAGGTCAAGCTGGACGACAAGGCCCAGGTTCTTGCTAAGGACCGCGTGGCCTTCGCGGAGATGGAGGCGAAGGCTCGCTCCTCGCTAAGGATGCTTTACGACAGCGGCCTGGAGAGCCCGCTGGCTGGCACCGAGGACGGCCCCGCCAAGCTGCTTCCCTTCCTGGTTTGCGCTCTTGAAGATGTCGCCCTTGGCCTTGGCCCCACGGCCGAGGCCGAGGCGCGTGTCCTGTCTTCTGCAGCGCTGACGCGGGTCCTCACCCACATCTACCTTCGCGATCCCAGCGTCGACCTAGATAGCCTGTTGGAGCCAGCAAGCGGCGAGCGTGCCGCTGCCGCTGCCGAGGCTGTGAAGGGTCGCGCGGAGGCTCTGTTGGGGAAGTTCCGGGCCTTCAGCACCAAGCCGAAGCGAGGTGCTGCCAACCCTGCTGCTCCATGAGGCGAACCCACTCCGCGCTGCTCCGCCGCCGACAAGTGACTCCGTTGTGGCTCCTGTCCTGCCTTCAATTCCTGCACATGTATCATGCCTCGGGGAGGTGTTTAAAATTGCATTTGGCATTGAGATAACAGTGTGGACTGTAATATTTGCTTTTGAATTCCTTGAAATTTGCGCTTTTCCTTCCTACTTGCTTATGTTCTACGCCGGCAGAGCCCGGCCCCGTGCATACCTCAGTCGCCGTTAGCCCCGACCGGAAACCAGGACAGGACCAAGGACTGAGGGGCTACGTGACAAGTTAGGCTCCTGAGTCGCGATGCTCAGGAGTCCCCCTTGGCGCACGAACAGCAAGTAGGGAGGTGAGATGTGGGTGGATCTACCGTTCCACGTCTACAGAGCCAGGCCCCGCGCATACCTCAGCCGCCGTTAGCCCCGACCGAAAACCAGGATGGGACCAAGGAGTGAGGGGCTACGTGACTAGTTAGGCTCCTGAGTCGCGATGCTCAGGAGTCCCCCTTGACGCTCAAACGACCTTCGTACCTTGGCTCCGCTTGGGGAGAGACGCGCGATGAACCAGGCCCGGGGGGGGGGGGGCTGGCTGGGTGGCATGCGTCTGGGCGTGACCCAGGCGCAGCCCCCGTGCCCAGCCGCCTCATGCGGCACTCCCGAGGGGAGGCGTTACGATGAGGCTAGATACTAAGATATGGGCTCCCTGAGGTTAATGCGGCCCGGGGGCCACCGTCAGTTGTTTATCACCAGCGCGGAGCATAGCGCTTCCGTATGTGTACGAGCATAGCCGCTCCCCGGCATTGTCGTCAGCCAGTGTGGAGCATGGTGCTTCCACTGGTAAGTGGGAGGGGCTCCCCTCCGGGAGGAGCCCGCGGGGCGTGTATAGCCCCGCCCTGACACGTGGCTGGCATGGTAGGGCTTGGCGAGGTGTATCTGGGCACCTGTGCGCCAGCGCCGGACTCACGGGGCCCTACCTCTAGGCGGGTTGCGCCTGGCACTGGGCCTTATCTTGTGATGTGTTCCTGCAAATTTGGTTAGATGCCGGCACTCTACGTCCTCGGGTCCCGGCCCTCGAGCTGGTCTCAGCTCTCGCTGGTATGCCAGGTCACGATGTCGTGGACAAGGCCAGAGGGTGAGGGCTGGAGAGCCAGTAAGAGCCTTGAGTCGCGATGCTCAGGTACCCCCCCTTTAACGTGCAAGTGGTCGGCATGGAGAAGAAGAGGTGCCGTGGACCGGCATCAAATAATCATGCATGGTGGGTCGAACGCATAGCCGGAAATAAACGCTAAAGGGATACGTGCCGCTGGGTATGGCCCGAGCGACTTGGGGATGATGCATCCCGAGGGGCGCCCCCAACAAAGTAAGCTAACAACATGAAATAAAAGGGATACATGCCGCAGGGACGGACCCACGTGGCCTGGGAATAATGCAGCCCTGGGGGGCGCTCCCAGTTGGAACTGGAACTTGAAAGATGTCACCTGATGATGTTGAGGACGAAGCAGCATTCGTGTAGCAGACTCGGTGGGCTGCGGAAGCCAATCCTCACGAGCCCCCAGGCCCAGGGGCCTCGGGAGGCTCCGGAGGCGCTGGTGGCTCCTCTCGGACCATCTCCAACTCCGCCAGGGCTGCGGAACGCCTGGCCTCTTGAGCCTCCATGATGCCCCTCGTGAGGCGCTGGTACGTGGCAGCCACGCCCGGCAAGCCGTAAGGCATGCGAATGTAGCTGTGGGGTGGACCTTCACAGCGCCCCACTCGCGAGGGCCAGAGGCGCTCTAGAGAGGCGACTCGATTGAGCCCTGGTATGTCGATGCAGACGTGCAGCGCACCATCCTCGCCTGATGGGGAGCCACAGCTGGTAGGCGGCGGCCGCCTCTCATGACTCTTGACTCCTGTAGCTCCTGAATGGCCTTGCTGACGAAATCCTGAGGGTCTGGCCATCCATGCCTTACTCCTTCTTGAGGGAAACATGCTTCGAAACACGCCTCCATGTGGTGCCCAAGCGCCTCCCTCGTGACCCCAGCCAGGTCGGGGCCCCCGAGCCCTGCCTGAGGAGGGCACCAGGCGTGCTTTCCTATGCGATGGAAGGAGGTTCCCCTGGGCAGGCGCGGGCCCTGAGGGGCCTGCCGCCTGAGGAGCCGGGCCGGATGATGTCTTCTTCTTCTTGGGGGTGGCCTCGGGAAGCCTCCTGCTTCCGCGATCCAGGTCTTCCAGTGATGCGGCCTGAAAGGCTCGTTCCAGGGAACACACCGCGTCCTTCTCTACACAGGGCACCGTGATGACTCCGCCACTTCCTGGCATCTTGAGGACGTTGTAGCCGTGGTGAGTTACGGCCATGAAATTGGCCAGCACTGGGTACCCAAGGATGGCGTTGTACGGCAGGCGAATGTGAGCGACGTCGACGTCAATGAGCTCGGTGCGGTAGTTGTTGCGTGCCCCGAAGGTGACAGTGAGGCGAACCTGCTCAATCGGGACCGTGGAGCCGTCGGTGACTCCGGAGAAAGGCTTGGTTGGCTGAAGCTGGTTGTAGCGCACTTGGAGATTGTTGAATGTTTCCACGGACAGGACATTGAGCCCAGCCCCGCCATCGATGAGGGTCCTGGTGATCAGCACGTTGCTAATGATTGGGGAACCAAGCATCGGGAGGACTCGTGCCGTGGCCGCACACTTGAGATGATCTGCTGAGCTGAACGTGATGGCGCACGCCGACCACCTGAGAGGGCACGTGGCTTCGAGCTTGGGGAGGACTGCATTCACTTCGCTGGCGAACTTCTTGAAGATGCGTTGAGAGGCTGGGGCTTGAGCCCCGCCTAGGATGCATGCGATCACGCGCGGCTCCTGGAAGCCCCCAGCCCCCTTGTCCTGATGGCGGCTGTGTTGCCTTGCGGGCGATCCTCGCGAGGCTGATCCCTCCAGTCTCCCTCGCGAGGCGGGTCTTGCCAGCGATCCTCGTGAGGTCGATCACGCCACCCTTGGCGCGGGCAGCGGTCTTCCCAGCGTCCTGCGTTCCTTCCTCCTCCTCGACGGTAGCCCCGGTCACCACGGTCGGGATGATGACCGATCCTTCCTTCTCGCACGGCTCGGAGCTCTTGACATTCGTTGGTGTTGTGGGTGTGGAGGTCGTGGTACACACAGTACCGACTACCCTTGGAAGATTCGGGCTGATCTCTGCCCCACTTGGTGTCTGGTTCTGCTGCGAGCACGGCAACCCCCTTGCGCTTCACATCTTTGGTCGTGCGCTTCTTCTCTTCTGTGTCTATGGTAGACAGCTCGAGGAGGGAGAGACGCCCTTCCTCATCCCGGGCGCACTTGGTCGCCAAGTTGAACAGCTCCAAGGAAGTGCACAGGTCTTCATGCATCGCCAGCTCCTCCTTCATCTTGACGTCGCGCACGCCGTCAGAGAAGGCTGAGATGATGGCCTCCTCGGTCACCTTGTGAATCTTGAGGCGTGCGTTGTTGAAGCGTTGGATGTACTTTTGCAGGATCTCTCCGGGTTGTTGCTTGCGCATGTCGCTCACGGCGGGTGGCCGGTCGCGAGTACTTTGGAAGTTGGTGATGAAGCGGGTGCGCATCTCGTCCCAGGAGGAGATCGTGCCTGGAGCTATGTTCAGGAGCCAGGTACGGGCCCTGTCCTTGAGCGCCATGGGAAACCAGTTCGCCATGACCTTCTCGTCTCCGTTGGCAGCTTCGATGCCCAGCTCATAGAGCTAGAGGAACTCCGCAGGGTAGGCCCTGTCGTCGTAACAAGGAGGCGGGTCTGGCTTGATGGTGAAGGCACGGCAGCCTGCTGTGGCCACAGGAGGCCTTGGGTGATGGAGAGCTTGGTCTTGCAGGTCCCCATGTGTTGCAGCTGGGAGCAGCGCTGGGTCTCGACGTGCGGGAGCAGGATCATGGCCGCGACGTACTGGAGCAGGGAGCGCCCGGTCAGCTTCTTGCGGGCGAGGGACTTCTTGGCAGCTCTGCTCTTGCCACGCTGGCACCTGACGGAGCGGGTTCCGCCCAGGGGCCACGCGCCTTGGAGCCTGGGCGCCTTCTTGAGGAGGACGTGGCTGGGGCGCCCCCGGAGCTTCATCGCCCGCGTAGGGCGGGGTGCGGTGCAGCGGAATGGACAGCACAGGAGAGCCCCCCGCGGCGCGGACAAGCTCGGCGACGCGGTCGAGCCATTCTTCGTAGACGTCGTCGACGGGACGGTAGCGCAGGAGCTCGTTTGCCGCGATGAGCGCAGCTCGAGCCTCCATGGGTGCGCGGAGCGCGCGGGACGAAGAACCAGCTGGGGTGAGTGAGGGATTAGCGGTGCGGCCGTCTTACCGCACGGACGGATGCTGAGACGACACTTGCTGCTCATTTCCCGCCGGGCCGGTGGCGGCGTTGACGCAGGTGACGGGGAACGGCGAGGATGCCCGCCGAGAGGAGCCGTCTGGGCGACGCGGGAAGCGAGAGCGGCTCGGCGCTCGGCGCGAGCCCGACGAGCGTCAGACATGGACGCGATGGTCGGAGGAGAACGGGGCGGTGGAAGACGAATCCCGACGCACCCCTACGTGGCGCGCCAAATGTCGGATTTCGGGTTCCGGCAGACCCTAGAGGTTCGAACACTAGGGTGCGTGCGGAGATTTTTCCTTCTACCTACCTGCACCCCACCGCCTCGCTAAGATCTAAGCTATGGAAAGAACATCACACGAAACACAGGGTTTATACTAGTTCGGGCCACCATTGTGGTGTAATACCCTACTCTAGTTTGTGGTGTGGTGGATTGCCTCTTGGGCTGATGATGATGAGCAATACAAGGAAGAACAGCCTCGTGATGGTCTGTTCTTGGCTGGGGGATGAACTGCTAGGAGGAGTTCAGTCACCCTTCTCTCTCTCTCTGCGTGATGCTACTCGATCCGATCCCAGCTTGTTTCTGGATTGGCCGATCCTCGATTCTCTCTCGATCGCTCTCTCTCTGATCTGATCTGATCCCCTCTCTCCCCTGCCCTGGGAGTGGCTAGTCCTATTTATAGGAAAAGGCCCTGGGCCTCTTCCCAAATATTGAGCGGGAAGGGCGCCAACAATTGGCCATTTTGAAGGGGAACATCTGGTACACTTATCCTGACTAAAGTTGGTCCTCGCCTGCCAAAGGCTCGGGTGGTGACGCTAGCTTGGGCTCCATAATGACTTCCTCCCTACCGTTGGGCTGGTCTTGGTATCGTTGCACCGAAACGGGTGCCTTTGCTTGATGCTCTTGCGTGCGCTTGCTCCCTTTGCACCAAAGAGGAAAGGAGGACACTACGCGGGCTGGAGCCCGCCTGGCGCCCTTGGTCGTCATGGCTTGCGTCACGGGCACCTCGTGAGGTACCCCGCCTTGATCTCTCCGCCTCCTCGCGAGCCAGCCTGATGAGGCCGTGCCTGAGGAAGCTCCGTGTCTTCCGCCCTGCGAGGCTTGGCCCCTCGCGAGGGTCTTGGGTCTGTGTTGATGAAGATGGGCCGTGCTGGGCCCCCCTTTGAGCCACGCCGCAGGACGCAGACCAGCAAGTCTGGGGACCCCCGTTCCCAGAACACCGACACTATCTATAATTTTTGATTACTCCATGCTATATTATCTACTGTTTTGGACTATATTGGGCTTTATTTTCCACTTTTATATTATTTTTGGGACTAACCTATTAACTGGAGGCCCAGCCCAGAATTGATGTTTTTTGCCTATTTCAGTGTTTCGGAGAAACAGAATATCAAACGGAGTCCAAACAGAATAAAATCTTCGAGAACGTGATTTTCTCACCGAACGTGATCCAGGAGACTTGGACCCTACTCCAAGCAGTCAAAGAGGAGGTCACGAGGGTGGGGGGCGCCCTCCCCCTAGGTCGCGCCCCCTGCCTCGTGGGCCCCTCGGTGCTCCACCGACGTACTCCTTCCTCCTATATATACATACGTACCCGCAAACGATCAGGACAGGAGCCAAAAACCTAATTCCACCGCTGCAACTTTCTGTATCCACGAGATCCCATCTTGGGGCCTGTTCCGGAGCTTCTACATCATCATAGCCTCTCCGATGAAGTGTGAGTAGTTTACCTCAGACCTTCGGGGCCATAGTTAGTAGCTAGATAGCTTCTTCTCTCTCTTTGAATCTCAATACAAAGTTCTCCCCCTCTCTTGTGGAGATCTATTCGATGTAATCTTCTTTTTGCAGTGTGTTTTTTGAGACTGATGAATTGTGGGTTTATGATCAAGTCTATCTATGAATAATATTTGAATCTTTTCTGAATTCTTTTATGTATGATTTTGTTATCTTTGCAAGTCTCTTTGAATTATCCATTTGGTTTGGCCAACTAGATTGGTAGTTCTTGCCACGGGAGAAGTGCTTAGCTTTGGGTTCGATCTTGCGGTGTTCTTTCCCAGTGACAGAAGGGGCAGCAAGCCACATATTGCATCGTTGCCATCGAGGATAACAAGATGGGGTTTATTTCATATTGCATGAATTTATCTCTCTACATCATGTCATGTTGCTTAAGGCGTTACTCTGTTTTTAACATAATACTCTAGATGCATGATGGATAGATGTCGATGAGTGGAGTAATAGTAGTAGATGCAGAATCGTTTCTGTCTACTTGTCATGGACGTGATGCCTATATACATGATCATGCCTAGATATTCTCATAACTATGCTCAATTCTCTCAATTGCTCAACAGTAATTTGTTCACCCACCGTAGAATACTTATGCTCTTGAGAGAAGCCACTAGTGAAACCTATGGCCCCCTGGTCTATTCTCATCATATCAATCTCCATCAATTTAGTATTGCTTTGCTTTTTTACTTTGCCTTTACTTTTTACTTTGCATCTTTATACCAAAAATATTATATCTATTAGATCTCACTCTCGTAAGTGACCGTGAAGGGATTGACAACCCCTAATCTTGTTGGTTGCGAGTAGCTATCGTTTTGTGTAGGTACGAGGGACTTGAGTGTGGCCTCCTACTGGATTGATACCTTGGTTCTCAAAAACTGAGGGAAATACTTACGCTACTCTGCTGCATCATCCCTTCCTCTTCGGGGAAAACCAACGCAAGCTCAAGACGTAGCAAGAAGGATTTCTGGCGCCGTTGCCGGGGAGTCTATGCAAAAAGTCAACATACCAATTTTGTGTTGTGAAGTTTTCAAGTTTGGGTGAATTATTTTGATGGATTATGGAACAAGGAGTGGCAAGAGCCTAATCTTGGGGATGCCCATGGCACCCCCCGGGGAGTCTACGCAAAAAGTTAATGCTTGGGGATGCCCCGGAAGGCATCCCCTCTTTCGTCCACTTCCATCGGTAATTTACTTGGAGCTATATTTTTATTCACCAACATGATATGTGTTTTGCTTGGAGCGTCTTTTATTATTTGTGTCTTTGTGTCTTAGTATGCCACAATCATCCTTGTTGTACACACCTTTTGAGAGATTCATACATGAATTAAAAATTGATAGAATACTCTATGTGCTTCACTTATATCTTTTGAGCTAGGTAGTTTTGCTCTATGTGCTTCACTTATATCTTTTGAGCTAAGTAATTTTGCTCTATGTGCTTCACTTATATCTTTCAAGCTAAGTACTTTTGCTCTATGTGCTTCACTTATATCTTTTGAGTGTTATAATTTTGCTCTGTGTGTTCACTTAGATCTTTTAGAGCATGGTGGTGGATTTGTTTTAAAGAAACTATTGATCTCTCATGTTTCACTTAAATTATTTTGAGAGTCTCTTAATAGCTTGGTAATTTGCTTAATAATAATATGCTTGGTATTAAAGATTTGTGAAACTTTCTTTTGAGTGTGTTGAATACTAAGAAAAGATTGAAGCATGATAATTGTTTTGAGATATGGAGGTGATAATATTAAAGTCATGCTAGTTGAGTAGTTGTGAATTTAAAGAATACTTATGTTAAAGTTTGTGATTCTCGTAGCATGCACGTATGGTGAACCGTTATGTGATGAAGTCGGAGCATGATTTATTTATTGATTGTCTTCCTTATGAGTGGCGGTCGGGGACGAGTGATGGTCTTTTCCTACCAATCTATCCCCCTAGGAGCATGCACGTAATACTTTGCTTTGATAACTTCTAGATTTTTGCAATAAGTATATGAGTTCTTTATGACTAATGTTGAGTCCATGGATCATACGCACTCTCACCCTTCCACCTTTGCTAGCCTCTCTAATACCGCGCACCTTTCGCCGGTATCATACACCTACCATATACCTTCCTCAAAACATCCACCATACCTACCTATTATGGCATTTCCATAGCCATTCCGAGATATATTGCCATGCAACTTCCCACCATCTAGTTCATCATGACACATTCATCATTGTCATATTTCTTAGCATGATCATGTAGTTGACATAGTATTTGTGGCAAAGCCACCGTTCATAATTTTTTCATACTTGTCACTCTTGATTCATTGCTTATCCCGGTACACCGCCGGAGGCATCCAAATAGAGTCATGCTTTGTTTTAGAATCGAGTTGTAATCATTGAGTTGTAAAAAATAAAAGTGTGATGATCATCATTTAATAGAGCATTGTCCCAAAAAAAAGAGAAAGGCCAAAGAAAAAAAAGAAGGCCCAAAAAAAGAAAATAAATAAAAAGGTGCAATGCTACTATCCTTTTACCACACTTGTGCTTCAAAGTAGCACCATGATCTTCATAGTAGAGAGTATCTCATGTTATCACTTTCATATACTAGTGGGAATTTTACATTATAGAACTTGGCTTGTATATATTCCAATGATGGGCCTCCTCAAGTGCCCTAGGTCTTAGTGAGCAAGCAAGTTGGATGCACACCCACTAGTTTCTTTTGTTGAGCTTTCATACATTTATAGCTCTAGTGCATCTGTTGCATGGCAATCCCTGCTCACTCACATTGACATCTATTGATGGGCATCTCCATAGCCCGTTTATATGCCTATTTGATGTGAGACTATCTTCCCCTTCTTTTTGTCTTCTCCACAACCACCATTCTATTCCACCTATAGTGCTATATCCATGGTTCACGCTCATGTATTGCGTGAAGATTGAAAAAGTTTTGAAAAAGTTAGAGTATGAAACATTTGCTTGGCTTGTCATCGGGGTTGTGCATGATTTAAATACTTTGCGTGGTGAAGATGGAGCATAGTCAGACTATATGATTTTGTAGGGATAACTTTCTTTGGCCATGTTATTTTAAGAAGACATAATTGCTTTGTTAGTATGCTTGAAGTATTATTATTTTTATATTAATATAAACTTTTGTCTTGAATCTTTCGAATCTGAATATTCATACCACAATTAAGAAGAATTGCATTGAAATTATGCCAAGTAGTACTCCGCATCAAAAATTCTCTTTTTATTATTTACCTACTAGAGGACGAGCAGGAATTAAGCTTGGGGATGCCTGATACGTCTCCAACGTATCTATAATTTTTAATTGCTCCATGCTATATTATCTACAGTTTTGGACTATATTGGGCTTTATTTTCCACTTTTATATTATTTTTGGGACTAACCTATTAACCGGAGGCCCAGCCCAGAATTGTTGTTTTTTGCCTATTTGAGTGTTTCGGAGAAACAGAATAGCAAACGAAGTCCAAACAATAAAATCTTCGGGAACGTGATTTTCTCACCGAACGTGATCCAGGAGACTTGGACCCTACTCCAAGGAGTTAAAGAGGAGGTCATGAGGGTGGGGGGCGCCCCCCCCCTAGGTCGCGCCCCCTGCCTCGTGGGCCCCTCGGTGCTCCACCGACGTACTCCTTCCTCCTATATATACATACGTACCCGCAAACGATCAGGACAGGAGCCAAAAACCTAATTCCACCGCTGCAACTTTCTGTATCCACGAGATCCCATCTTGGGGCCTGTTCCGGAGCTTCTACATCATCATAGCCTCTCCGATGAAGTGTGAGTAGTTTACCTCAGACCTTCGAGTCCATAGTTAGTAGATAGATGGCTTCTTCTCTCTCTTTGAATCTCAATACAAAGTTCTCCCCCTCTCTTGTGGAGATCTATTCGATGTAATCTTCTTTTTGCGGTGTGTTTGTTGAGACTGATGAATTGTGGGTTTATGATCAAGTCTATCTATGAATAATATTTGAATCTTTTCTAAATTCTTTTATGTATGATTTTGTTATCTTTGCAAGTCTCTTTGAATTATCCGTTTGGTTTGGCCAACTAGATTGGTAGTTCTTGCCACGGGAGAAGTGCTTAGCTTTGGGTTCAATCTTGCGGTGTTCTTTCCCAGTGACAGAAGGGGTAGCAAGCCACATATTGCATCATTGCCATCGAGGATAACAAGATGGGGTTTATTTCATATTGCATGAATTTATCTCTCTACATCATGTCATCTTGCTTAAGGCGTTACTCTGTTTTTAACATAATACTCTAGATGCATGCTGGATAGCGGTCGATGAGTGGAGTAATAGTAGTAGATGCAGAATCGTTTCTGTCTACTTGTCATGGACGTGATGCCTATATACATGATCATGCCTAGATATTCTCATAACTATGCTCAGTGCCTTCCTAGGAGGCCGCAGACCACACCAGCTCGTTCTGAGATGCGCTGTAGCGCCTAACCCGCTGATGCCCGAGTTTCGGCCGCCACATACCTCACCGCCGGCGCTATTTCCGGCCACTTCAGGTCGCACCACTTGCACCATTGGATGTGCGCGAGCGCCTGGAACCCATAGAGCCTCTCCGGGCGGCGTTTGGTCGCCGGAGTGCAAAATCCGCAGCCCTCCGCCGCCGCGGCACCTCGCCGGCGGCCTAACTCTGGCGAAGCCGATGTGGCACCGCCATTAGTACTAATGATGGTGCTAACTACCCTTCTCTATCACTAACTACTGGGCCCCACGGACTAATTAACCCTGCTAAGCTCCTGTTTTGACTAAACTAACCCCACGGGCCCCACAGGTAAGTTTGACCTGGCCACGTCACCTGTTGACCGGCCCCACACGTCAGTGCTTACCTGCTGACGTGGCTGTTGACCCGACCCCTCCTGTCAGCGACACTAACCAGCACTGGGTCACTGGCTAGTGGACCCCACTGGTCAGTTTGACCTGGACCGTGCCCCGCTGACTCGCTTACGTCATGCTGACGTTATGCTGACGCGTTAAATCATTTACTGGATTTTGCTTAATTCTAAATAATCCAGGAAAATCCAGAAAATGATTTAAACTTCTAAAAATCATAGAAATTCAACCGTAACTCCAAATGAAATAATTTATATATGAAAATTATGAAAAAAAATCCAATCTATCCATTTATGCTACTTTCATGCATGTTCAACCAACTTATACCCCCTGTATAAGTGAAAACATGATAATGGCATTTTAAATACCCCTTAATGGAGTTTGCATATGAACACTTGGTTCATATGGACTTCATTTAAATTTTTGCTAGATGCATTAGTACAAATCACAACATATTGACATGTCAGGATCATGCATCATAATGTGAATTGTATTGATTGTATTCTTTCTGTGTTTGCCGGTGATTGTTCCCCCTCAGTAGACGTATGTTTCGACGATGTGATCAATGACACCGATGAAGAGCTATATCATCTTCAGAAGTGCCATGCAAGCAAAACCCCCTTGTTCATTCCGATATAATCCCACTCTCTCGCTCCTGCTCTCTTTTACTGCATTAGGACAACACCGATTCAACTATTACATTATGCGGTAGTTGAACCCCTTTCCTCTGCATGACCTGTCATTGCCACAATAAATAGATGAAACCCACTAGCATGAGTAGGATTTATTTGAGCCCTGATGTGCCTACTCATTCATGCTTGTTTGTCATGCCTGCTACTGCTTAGAGTTGGGTCAGGTCTGATTCATCGGGGATGAATTGGAATGTGGTGATCATGTCCTACTGTTGAGAGCTAAGTGTGTGAACACGATTTGGAAAAGTAAGTGGTGAGAGGCCATGTAGGAGTACATGGTGGGTTGTCTCATTGCAGCCGTCCTCAGGAACTGAGTTCTGTGTTTGTGATCCATGAACAGTTACTACCACGCATTGGAATGCTTAAGTGCCCCTCACGACTTATTAATCTACCTGATCTTTGTCCAGGAGTTGCAACTAGTTTCTGGTGTTTGTAGGTAGTGTTAGTAGTCTACCAAGTGGCACCCGGTACAAGTGGGCTTGGGATAGACTTGGCAAAGTGGCACGGTGTACCAAGTGGCACCCGGACGGTGGGCTTGGGAACCCTGCACACATCGTTTCGGATCTCCTTGTGGATGGAACCTGAATAGGCGATAAATCTGGACTAGAGACTTGTTGGTTGGTCAGGTCAAGGCCGACTCCCTCGCCAGGCTTCCGCTTCAAGGTTGCCGAGTACACGATGTGTACATGGTGGTAAGTGGCGAGAGCATGTGTGAAGAAGTACACCCCTGCAGGGTTATCATTATCTATTCGAATAGCCGGATTCCTCGGATATGGAAACTTGGACCCCTTGCATAGTTCATAGACAAGTGAAAGTGGATACTCTAAAATGCGCAAGATAAGCGTGAGTGATATGGATGGCGTTCTTGTAGGGAGACGGGAGCAGATCCATTGTGGTGTATTGATATGGTGAATATGTGGACTCGTGTGCACCACCACAAAAGAGTTACATGCAGTCGTAGTTCAGGATAGCCACCGAGTCAAAGCTGGCTTGCTGAAGTTAAACTCCCCACCCATTTATTGATACTGATGCATATGTAGCTAGTTTTGATGTAAGTCTTGCTGGATACATTTGTACTAACATTTGCTTAATTTATGTTTTTGCAGAGAGACTTCAGTCTCACTAGTAGTTCCGCATGGACTTCGATGTTTAGCTCGTTACCTCAGCTACGATCTTGTACCCTTGGGAGGGTCTTGTAGATAGTCAGGCTTCTCAGCCTTCTTCATTTGTAGTTGTCTGTACTCAGACAAGTTAAGCCTCCGCATGTGTTTGTTGCTTGTATGCTTTGTATGTTGGGTCATGAGACCCATGTTTGTAATATCTCGCTCCTCAGAGCCTAATGAATAAATACATTGAGTCATAGAGTTTTGTTGTGATGCCATGTTGTGTCTACACATATCGAGCATATTGTGTGTATTATTGAAATGCTTGGTATGTGTGGGATCCGACAACCTAGTTGTTTATCCTTGGTAGCATCTCTTATGGGGAAATGTAGTCTTGTTCTTCCATGAGCCATAGTAGTCTGCTACAGCCCGGTTCAACGAAGTCCTGCTAGCCCAGCACTACTGCTCTGGAACACTTGACTGGCCGGCATGTGATTCACTTTGTTCTTGTGTCTGTCCCTTCAAGGAAATGTCACGCGATGATCTGGAGTCCTGCCTAGCCTGCTACAGCCCGGATCACCGCAGTCCCGTTAGCCCAGTGCTACAACCCGGATTCGTACGCTGCTGACCGACATGCTCGGTGTTGATTCATGTATGCCTGTCCCCGTAAGTTAGTGCCACTTTGGGTTCACGACTAGTCATGTCGGCCCGGGTTCTCTGTCATATGGATGCTAGCGACACTATCATATACGTGAGCCGAAAGGCGCAAACGGTCCTGGGCCATGGTAAGGCGACACCTGTGGGAATACCGTGCGTGAGGTCGCAAAGTGATATGAGGTGTTATCGGCTAGATCGATGTGACTTGGAATCGGGGTCCTGATAGCTTTATTATCTTGCAAACCAATCCAACAACACCTACAAAGTACTTCTAGTTTCATACTTGTTCTAGGTAAAGCGAACATCAAGTGTGCGTAGAGTTGTATCGGTGGTCGATAGAACTTGAGGGAAATTTGTTCTACCTTTAGCTCCTCATTGGGTTCGACACTCTTACTTATCAAAAGATGCTACAATTGATCCCCTATAGTTGTGGGTTATCAAGACCTCTAGCGCCGTTGCCGTGGAGCAATAGCGTGGGGTGAATATTCTCGTGTGTGCTTGTTTGCTTTATCACTAAGTAATTTTTATTTGCTGTTCTTAGTTGTTCTTTATCTTTAGTTATGGATATGGAGCATGAAATACCAAAAAAATTAGGTGTACTTGCTACTCATGGAGATGGGGAACATCCTAAAAACCTCGATGCTCAATATGTGAAGAATATTATGTACCACTTTGATAATCCTGAGAAAACCATATTCAATCTGGTAATGGGAGTAACGCTGGATCAACATAAATACTTTAGGGATTATCGCTTGACACAAAAAGGGAAACTATTATGGGATCAAATTTATATATTGAAGTGGTTTGCTCGGCAAGTATGCTTGAGTTATGATATTACTTTTTGCTCTAGGATGAAGGCTCCACACCTTCCCTTTTCATGTGAATTTAATGATAATGAAACCTTGGATTCTTATGCTAGAGGTATATATGATTACTATGATGTGGAACAAATAGAAGAATTTGTTGCTTTTAAGGGTGCTTATGAAATTGAATCTTTGTTTGAAAAGAATGAAGCTTATGATGATGATGTTTATTGGCCTGAAAATTTAGCTATCTTAAAATATTGCTATGATAATTATGAATATAATTCCTATATTAATGCGCTTATTGAGAAAGTCTCTGTTGTCCAAGAAGAGACTAATATTTTTGCAGGAATATATGGAAGAAGAAGTTGATGAAACTGTGAGCTCATTGGATGAAAAAGATGATGAGGAGAGCAAAGAACAAAAGGAGGAAGAGCGGATTGATCACCCGTGCCCACCTTCTAATGAGAGTAACTCTTCAACTCATACATTGTTTAATTCCCCTTCGTGCATACCGAAGGATGATTGCTATGATGATTGTTATGATCCCTTGGATTCTTTTGAAATATCCCTTTTTGATGATGCTTGTGGCCAAGATGCCAATATGAATTATGCTTATGGAGATGAACTTGCTATAGTTCCTTATGTTAAATATGAAATTGTTGCTATTGCACCCACGCATGATAGTCCTATTATCTTTTTGAATTCTCCGAAGTACACTATATCGGAGAAGTTTGCCCTTATTAAGGATTATATTGATGGGTTGCCTTTTACTACCACACATGATGATTTTGATAGATATAATATGCATGTGCTTGCTTCTCCTACTTGCAATTATTATGAGAGAGGAACTATATCTCCACCTCTCTATGTTTCCAATATGATAAAATTGCAAGAAACTGGTTATACTATGCATTGGCCTTTACTATGTGTGCATGAATTGTTCGTTTATGACATGCCGATGCATGGGAAGAGAGTTAGACTTCGTCATTGCTTGATATATGTTACCTTGTGCTCACCACTAAATTACAAATCATCGTTAATTAAAATTGGCTTTGATATACCTTGGGATCCGGGTGGATCCATTACTTGAGCACTATATGCCTAGCTTAATGGCTTTAAAGAAAGCGCTGCCAGGGAGACAACCCGGAAGTTTTAGAGAGTCATTTATTTCTGTTGAGTGCTTTCATATAGTTTAAAAACAACAAAAATAAAGAGGGGAACCAAAAACTTTTTCTAAAATAAAAGTGAAAGTGAGAGAGATGAGCATTGTGAAAGTGGGAGACGTCCTTGAACTTTGTTCATGCCCATGGGAACTTTATGAATCTTAATTACAGAAAATTTTCAATAAAAATAATTATCACCTTGTACAATTCCATTGTATTATAAAAATAATGTGCAAAGGTTTGCCTTTAGGATGTTTACATTTGCTTGATGGTTTGTACGGTGTAGGACAGAAACTTTGGCTGTAGTGCGCGATTTTACATTTCTAGTTGGAACGTCAAATGGTTCTGATTCTTTTTTCACTGTCTTCCTATACAAATTTTTTATTTTTCCTAATTTTGGTAGAATTGTTCAAATAACAGAAGTCTGGTGAATGTTCAGATTATTACAGACTTTTCTGTTTTAGATAGATTCTGTTTTTGATGCATAGTTTGCTTCTTTTGATGAAACTATCGATTCATATCAGTGGATTTAGCCATGAAAAAAGTTATATTACAGTATACAAAATGCAAAAACAAAATATGAATTGTTTGATACAGTACATAGAGTAGTGATTTGCTTTATTATACTAACGGATCTTACCGAGTTTTCTTTTGAAGTTTTGTGTGGATGAAGTGTTCGATGATCGAGAAGGTCTTGATGTGAGAAGAAGGAAGAGAGGCAAGAGCTCAAGCTTGGGGATGCCCGAGGCACCCCAAGTAAATATTCAAGGAGACTCAAGCATCTAAGCTCGGGGATGCTGGGAAGGCATCCCCTCTTTCTTCAACAAGTATCACTATGTTTTCGGATTCGTTTCGTTCATGCGATATGTGCAATCTTGGAGCGTCTTTTGCATTTAGTTTTCATTTTTTTTCTTTTATGCACCATGCTGGTATGAGATAGTCCTTGGTTGATTTGTAGAATGCTCTATGCACTTCACTTATATCTTTTGAGTATGGCTTTATAGAATGCTTCATGTGCTTCACTTATATCATTTGAAGTTTGGATTGCCTGTTTCTCTTTACATAGACAACCGCCATTTGTAGAATGCTCTTTTGCTTCACTTAGATTTGTTAGAGCACGCGCATATCTTTTGTAGAAAGAATTAAACTCTCTTGCTTCACTTATATCTATTTAGAGAGATGACAGGAATTGGTCATTCACATGGTTATTCATAAAATCCTACATAATCTTGTAGATACCTGAATATGATATGTTTGATTCCTTGCAACAGTTTTGTGATATAAAGATGGTGATATTAGAGTCATGCTAGTGAGTAGTTGTGGATTGTAGAAATACTTGTGTTAAAGTTTGTGATTCCCGTAGCATGCACGTATGGTGAACCGTTATGTGATGAAGTTGGAGCATGATTTATTTATTGATTGTCTTCCTTATGAGTGGCGGTCGGGGACGGGCGATGGTCTTTTCCTACCAATCTATCCCCCTAGGAGCATGCGCGTAGTACTTTGTTTCGATGACTAATAGATTTTTGCAATAAGTATGTGAGTTCTTTATGACTAATGTTGAGTCCACGGATTATACGCACTCTCACCCTTCCACCATTGCTAGCCTCTCTAGTACCGCGCAACTTTCGCTGGTACCATAAACCCACCATATATCTTCCTCAAAACACCCACCATACCTACTTATCATGGCATTTCCATAGCCATTCCGAGATATATTGCCATGCAACTTCCATCATCATCATCATATACATGACTTGAGCATTCATTGTCATATTGCTTTGCATGATCATAAGATAGCTAGCCTGATGTTTTCATGGCTTGTCCGTTTTTTGATGTCATTGCTACACTAGATCATTGCACATCCCGGTACACCGCCTAAGGCATTCATATAGAGTCATATCTTTGTTCTAGTATCGAGTTGTAATATTGAGTTGTAAGTATATAAAAGTGTGATGATCATCATTATTAGAGCATTGCCCCAGTGAGGAAAGGATGATGGAGACTATGATTCCTCCATAAGTAGGGATGAGACTCCGGACTTTACAAAAAATTAAAAGAGGCCAAAGAATCCCACTAAAAAATATATAAAAAATAAAAAATGAGAGAAAATGAGAGAAGGGGCAGTGCTACTATCCTTTTTCCACACTTCTGCTTCAAAGTAGAACCATGTTCTTCATATAGAGAGTCTCTTGAGTTATCACTTTCATATACTAGTGGGAATTTTCATTATAGAACTTGGCTTGTATATTCCGATGATGGGCTTCCTCAAATGCCCGAGGTCTTCATGAGCAAGCAAGTTGGATGCACACCCACTTAGTTTTAGTTAGAGCTTTCATACACTTATATCTCTAGTGCATCCGTTGCATGGTAATCCCTACTCACTCACATTGATATCTATTGATGGGCATCTCCATAGCCCGTTGATACGCCTAGTTGATGTGAGATTATCTTCTCCTTTTCGTCTTCTCCACCATCATATTCTATTCCACCTATAGTGCTATGTCCATGGCTCACGCTCATGTATTGCGTGAAAGTTGAAAAGATTTGAGAACGTTAAAAGTATGAAACAATTGCTTGGCTTGTCATCGGGGTTGTGCATGATGTGAATATTTTGTGTGGTGAAGATGGAGCATAGCCAGACTATATGATTTTCTAGGGATAACTTTCTTTGGCCATGTTATTTTGAAAAGACAAGATTGCTTTATTAGTAGGCTTGAAGTATTATTTTTTTGTGTAATATGATAGAATATTGATTTGAATCACTCGTGTCTTAATATTCATTCCATGATTAGATATGTGATCAAGATTATGCAAGGTAGCATTCCACATCAAAAATTATCTTTTTTACCATTTACCTACTCGAGGACGAGCAGGAATTAATCTTGGGGATGCTGATACGTCTCCGTCGTATCTATAATTTTTGATGGTTCCATGCCAATATTCTACAACTTTCATATACTTTTGGCAACTTTTTATACTATTTTTGGGACTAACATATTAATCCAGTGCCTAGTGCCAGTTTCTGTCTATTGCATGTTTTTGTTTTCGCAGAATATCCATATCAAACGGAGTCCAAACGGGATAAAAACGGACGGAGATATGTTTTGGAATATTTGGAAAATTCCGGAAGAAAAATCCACGCAAGACGGTGCCCGAGGTGGTCACGAGGCAGGGGGGCGCGCCTGCCCCCCTAGGCGTGCCTCGTACCCTCGTGAGCCACCCGTAAGGCGGTTGACGCTCTTATTTTGCCGCAAGAAAGATAATTTTCGGAAAAAAATTACGGCGAAGGTTTCATGCCAATCGGAGTTACGGATCTCCATATATACACGAAACGGTGAAACAGAGCCAGGAGAGAACGCAGAAACAGAGAGAGACGGAGGGACAGATCCAATCTCGGAGGGGCTCTCGCCCCTCCCACGCCATGGAGGCCAAGGACCAGAGGGGAAACCCTTCTCCCATCTAGGGAGGAGGTCAAGGAAGAAGAAGTAGAAGGGGGGCCCTCTCCCCCTTGGTCCCGGTGGCGCCGGAGTGCCACCGGGGGCCATCATCATCACCGTCATCTTCACCAACAACTTCACCGCCTTCACCACCAAGTCTTCCCCCCTCTATGCAGCGGTGTAACCTCTCTCTTAGCCGCTGTAATCTATACTTAAACATGGTGCCCAACGCTATATATTATTTCCCTATGATGTATGGCTATCCTATGATGTTTGAGTAGATCTGTTTTGTCCTAATGGCTATTTGATGATCAAGATTGGTTTGAGTTGCATGTTTTATTATTGGTGTTGTCCTATGGTTCTCTTCGTGTCGCGCAAGCGTGAGGGATCCCCGATATAGGGTGTTGCAATATGTTTATGATTTGCTTATGGTGGGTGGCGTGAGTGAATAGAAGCACATACCCGAGTAAGTAGGTTGTTTGCGTATGGGATAAAGAGGACTTGATGCTTTAATGCTATGGTTGGGTTTTACCTTAATGAATATTTAGTAGTTGGGGATGCTTGCTAAATAGAGAAAGTATGTTAGCTTATGCCTCCCCCTCAAATAAAATTGTAATAATGATTACCGGTCTAGTTATCGATTGCCTAGGGACAAATAACTTTCTCGTAACAATAAACTCTCTACTAAACCTAACTTAGTTGTGTCTTTATCTAAACAGCCCCTACTTTTTATTTACTTGCTCTTTATTATATTGCAAACCTATCCAACAACACCTACAAAGTACTTCTAGTTTCATACTTGTTCTAGGTAAAGCGAACGTCAAGTGTGCATAGAGTTGTATCGATGGTCGATAGAACTTAAGGGAATATTTGTTCTACATTTAGCTCCTCATTGGGTTCGACACTCTTACTTATCGAAAGAGGCTACAATTGATCCCCTATACTTGTGGGTTATCAAACGTTCCCTCTTGGCACATACGTCTGTGCTACCAGTCTGGCACATGTGCCATGCTGTGTGCCACAACGGGTCACAAACGTCATGCACAACATGACCATGCACCTGTCCGCAAACATCCGTGTAACCGCGAGGGTCGGCTCTGATACCAAGTTTTAACGCCCCGGACACACCCGTCGGTGGTCGTTACTCCTGGCGGGATCTAGACTGGCCCCACAGATCAATACTAGTCTTTTATGTGCACTTTGTCCTCACTCGTGCGCACCCGGGAGTAACTTTCCGTTCAGTCACCCATCCTGAAACTACTCCAAGCTGAGCACGCTTAACTTTGGAGTTCTGTCCGAATGGGCTCCCGGAAAAGAAGGAATTCCTTATTGATATGAGTAGTCTATCATCCCTAATAAGGCGGGCCATCACACAATCTGTACTAGGGCGAAAAAGAAGATTTTCTCCGGTTAAACTATCGGGAGGCCTATTCCATGTACACCCCTATTGAATGGGTAAGATCTCGATTCGGCTGTGCTTATTTTACTGCATGATAGACACTAATCGGATGTACTTTTCATGTTGCTACCAACTAGTCATGGAGGAGGATGACCGAGGACGTCCACTGTCCTGCTCCTCAACCGGAGGATCATAATTGCGACAAAGATCCTGGCTTTAGCGAGGATCCAGATATATATAGAATTTGACGATGGGGTATTCTATCAGGCGAGCTTGACGGTCAGAGGTAGCCATCATCACCGACTACCCTCGCCTTTACCCATTATGCATTGTGAGTATCTCGCGGCTTCTTTAAGAAGAGGACCCCATCTGTACCCTTATCCATTGTACTGATCTAGATCTTTAACAGGATCGGCGCTCTAGAGACCGTGTCTCCTCGAGGCGGTCCCCACACAAGTCCGTCGTTCAAAACAGGAAGGGACCAGGAGTACCATGGAGACTTCACAGTGTTCTGAGAGGTATGTGTACTTAATGCATGCCTAGGCACGAGTCTGGATTATTAAGAGTCTCCCCCTTTTTATTTTTAGGAGGAGTACGCGCCAAACGGTGGGAAAACGCCCAATGAGCGAAATGCCCACTCATCCGGTGCCGAACTTGCCGGTTAGGATGCAAGCAAATGTCGCACCAGTTCCGCCTCCTCCAGAGGATTCAGATGACGTGTTGGTCCCAAATTTCAAAGTGGAGAGCGTGATGAATCAACGTCACTTGAAGGAAGCTATGCGTGCTCCGGCCTTGTCCGAACAAGAATTTACTACACTGAGTTCGACAGATGCTTTTATCCGAGCCGCTTGAAATGGCCTTGCCAGAGTTATACAACCGTTCTTAGAGAAAATACAGGTAATGTTTGACACAATTTTGCATGGTCGTATGCCAGTAGCCCCCGAGACTTGACGTAGTTGGACCAACTGATTTAAGGGTCATTATATCATCGGGTACTCACAGAGAAAAATAACACATTGTCCAAGGAGGTTGAAGAATGTTGGACCAAGCTAATTGTTTTCACGTCTGATCTGGAAAAATTTGAAGAATTTGAAGAAGGCACCAGATGGTAAGCATAACCATGTCCGGAAAATACGATTCTGCGACAATAATGATTTTTAAATATGCATTGTTTTGTTTTCAGTGGCAAGATCGACAGAACAGTTGGAGGAGAGGCTAAAGGCTGCTCAGGCGAACAAGCAACATGACAAAGGGCAAGAAGCCACTGGTCAACATGTATTAACACGGACCATTGATGAAAAGAACAAATTATAGGATGCAAACATCAAGCAAGCCAAAGAGCTAAAGGACGTACGAGCCGAACTGTCAGATGCCTTGAAGGAGATCAAAAAACTGAAAGGCGGCATATTCAGTATGTCCTTTATACTAACTTTCATACGGTCCCTTGATGGAAAGTTTTATGAAATTGTTCATGTAGGTTTGTTAACTAGGCAGCCCGAAGGAGAAGTGTCCTGATTTGAAGGCAACTTGCTGCAAGAGCTATCCCAAGTGCATGAGGGAGCTCGGAAAGCCAAGAGGGACATGGCTAAGGCTTTGTGGCCATCCGATTCTTCTCCATAAATTATGGAGGATCTCGTGAATTTATTCAAGGGAGCGCGACGCCGCTTTGAACTATGGAAGGCATCAACAAGTCGAGAAGGTGCACGAGAAGCCTAGGCCATGGTGAAAACGCGGTATACCCGACTTGATCCGAATCATATGGCCCGGGTCGGACCCTGGGGACCAGATGGACAAGAAATTCCGGTTAGCTTGGTGTACGACCAAGTAAAGACATCCGCCAAATTTTCCCAATAGGACTGTAAACTAGACAGCCTTATAGATGGTACATATAAAGAGTAGGCGTTTGATTCCATGTAACAATGCACTTCATCACCAAACTTATCTCCGGCCGAACATGAAAAGATTGTCATGGTAGACCTTCCGCTTCAACCTCTGAAACTGACGGGTTGGAGTGTTTCTGAATAATATAACTGTGGTAAACACAAAGTATGTTTGGAAACCAGGCAATTCGGTCCTAGTGCTTGAACAGACAAACTGTATTCAGGGAGCTATGTTATATTACTTTTTAATGTAAGAACCATCTTCCAGAGAAAATAGTTCCGTTAAGGGTTCCTCTCCCTGGGTCATCATGCATTATTTATGCATGCCTAAGCTATGATGCTAAAAAAGAAAAATCACAGGAGGCTTTATATTTTGGGAGTTTTATACTTCAATGAAGGCAGTTCATCATTTGTACGCCGACCAATTATTCTCTTAAGAACGCTAGCTTTCGGCTTCACCCGTCTAAGGTACATGTCCGGATGACCCGGTCGTAACAATCGCAAAGGTGCTCCCTTTATGCCCTAGCCGAACAAGCGGGAACGTAGGGCATAAGCACAGGAGCCAGGCAACCCAGCTTGGCAAAAACATAAGTTATAGATGTTCATATAATGGCGAAGAAAGGACGTATATGAGCAGACAACACATATATATGGTGAGCTCTATGCTCAAAATAATAATAAGCTTCTATTGAAAGAAGCCCCCAGTTGTGGTGGGTGTGTACATTTAAGGATGTATACCCCGCAAGTGTGCGGCTTTCCCAACCACATGTTCGAAATCGTATAAAAACAAGAAAAAGGAAAAATTCAAAAGGAGAAAAAGGAACGAACAAAGGTATATGTCTGGACTCAGGCATAGAATCTTCGGAGCCGAGCAGTGTTCCATGGGTTCGGCTCTAAGCAGTTATCCGATGCATTGCAAAGGCGATAGGCTTCTCAAGTGATAACTTCATCTATAATGAAGGGACCCTCCAATTTGGGTTTGAGCTTGTCCTTCTTCTCTGGTAGGCGTAGAACGAGCTCACCGACATTATAATTCTTTGCCAGCACTTCTCTGCTTTGATATCTCCGAGCCTGTTGTCGATAAAATGCGGAATGTGCCTTCGCAACATCGCGCTCCTCCTCCAGGCCATCTAGATCCTCCTGCCGATCGAGCTCGGCTTCTCTCTCTTCATACATGCGCACTCTAGGTGAGTTATGAATAATGTCGCAATTCAAGACAGCCTCTGCGCCGTACACCGTAAAGAAGGGTGTGTAGCCGGTCGTGTGATTGGGCATGGTCCACAGCCCCCAGAGTACGGAATCGAGTTCCTCAACCCAGTGCTTATCTGGTTACTGTAGGGAGCACACTAGTCTGGGTTTTTGTTGCCGCTCATTATCATGCCATTAGCCCGTTCGACCTGACCATTTGTTTGAGGGTGATAAACGGAGGCGTAGTCGAGCTTAATGCCCAGATTTGCACACCAAGTTTTCACCTCATCGGCTATAAAGTTAGAACAATTGTCAGTAATGATGCGGTGTGGGACGCCATAACGGTGTGCAACATCGGATATAAAATCGATCACCGGTCCGGCTTCGGCCATTTTTATCGGTTTGGCCTCTATCCACTTGGTGAATTTATCCACCATAACCAGCAGATACATTTTCTTATGGCTTCGCCCTTTAAGGGGTCCGACCATGTCTAGCCCCATGACCGCGAAAGGCCAGGTAATTGGGATTGTTTTGAGGGCAGTGGGCGGAAAATGGCTTTGATTGGCAAGAAGCTGGCATCCGACACAGCGCTGTACAATGGTTTGTGCGTCCGCTCGGGCTGTGGGACAGAAGAAGCCCGATCTGTGACGTGTTGGCAACCAAGGCCAGCATGTATTTCGGCCAATATCTGTCACGCCTCCTCTTTGGAGATACATCTTTGAAGGACTCCGGTGGTGCTTTTCTTGTAGAGCTCCCCCTCGTGGACTTTATAGGCCTTAGAGTATCGAACTATGCGACGGGCCTCGTTCTGATTAGTAGGGAGCTCCTACCTATTAAGGTAAGCCAAGAGGGGTTCGGTCCATGGAGCAATAACCGCCATGATTAGATGAGCGGAAGGTGTTGGCTCGGTGCTCGATCCCCCGATGGTATCCGAATCATGTTCGGTGTTCAGGGGAATGATCAGCGCTGAAATGTTATTTCTACTCTCATCCTGCCATATCACGGATGGTTTGAAAAGCCTCTCCAAAAACATGTTAGGCAGGATGGGGTCGCGTTTACCGCCCAGAAGAGGAAGGATGTCCGCTTCCTGATTACTATCTCGAGCCACATGATGAAACTCGAGCCCCTCAAATCGAGCAGATATTCTAAGTATGGCATTGTGGTAGGCTGCCATCTTTGGATCCTTTGCGTCGAATTCTCCATTTATTTGGGATATCGCGAAGTTCGAATCCCAACTTACTTCGAGGCGTTGTATGCCCATAGAAATGGCCATCCAGAGTCCATCCAGGAGCGCTTCAAATTCAGCTGAATTATTGGAATCTGTAGACATGATTTGTAATACATAATGGACTGTGTCCCCTGTAGGGGATATTAGGATGACGACAGCCCCCAGTCCGGCTAACATTTTAGAGACGTCGAAGTACATCACCCAGTTGGAGTATGTGATATACTCTTTAGGGAGTTCGGCTTCTGTCCATTCGGCGACGAAATCAGCTAACACTTGAGATTTAATAGCTCGGTGTGGCTTGTATGTTATTTCGAATGGAAAGAGCTCTATAGCCCATTCGGCAATGCGGTCGGTGGCGTCTCGGTTTTTTATGATATCATTGAGTGGTACTTCAGAGGCCACCATGATCATGCACTCTTGAAAGTAGTGCTGCAGTTTTCGAGATGCCATGAAGACTGCATATGCTCTCTTTTGATAATGCGGGTATCGGGATTTGCATGGTGTAAGGACCTCCTATACGTAATATACTGGTTTTTTGAGTGGGAATTTGTGTCCCTCTTCCTCTCGTTTGACAACGAGCAGAACGCTCACTACTTGGTGAGTTGCTGATATGTACAGAAGCATGGGTTCGCCGACGTTTGGTGCGGCTAGGATTGGGTTGTTTGCTAATGAAGTTTTTATTCCTTCCAACTCTGTCGTTGCCGCATTCGTCCACTCGAAGTGATCGGTACGTCGAAGCAGGCGATATAGTGGAAGTGCCTTTTCTCCCAGTCTGGAGATAAAGCGGCTCAGGGCTGCCACGCACCCAACTAGTTTTTGGACCTGCTTTAGGTCTGTTGGTGTCGCCAATTGCCACAAGGCTCAGATATTGCCCGGATTTGCATAGATTCCTCTACTGGAAACAATAAACCTGAGCGGTTTTCTGGTCGGGACCATATGTTCAGAGGTTGTTGAATGTGAGGTGCAAGTCGTCCACCAATGATTCAACATGTTTGGTTTTGATGACTACATCATCTACATATGCCTCCTCCGTCTTGAAAATTTGTTTTTCCAGACATGTTTGGATCATGTGTTGGTAGGTGGCGCTGGCATTTTTGAGCCCAAAAGGCATAGTGTTAAAGCAAAAAGGCTCATACTGAGTTATGGATGCCGTCGTGGCCTGATCGGATTCATTCATCTTAATTTGATGGTATCTGGAGTATGCGTCGAGGAAGCACAGTGAGTCGTGGCCTGCGGTTGCATCAATGATTTGGTTAATGCAGGGCAGTGGGAAGGGGTCCTTGGGGCAAGCCTTGTTTAGGTCATTGAAATCGACACAAAGGCGCCATGACTAATCATTCTTTGGCACCATGACCAGGTTTGCTAGCCAGTCCGGGTGTTTGATTTCTCTAATGAATCCAGCTTCATGTAGTTTGGCTAGCTCTTCGCCCATGGCTTGTCGCTTGGGTTCAAAAAAGTGCCACAACGTTTGCTTGACTAGTTTAAAGCCCTTAATTGTATTGAGGCTGTGTTTGGCCAGTCTGCATGGGATTCCTGGCATATCCGAAGGATGCCAAGCAAGGATGTCCCAATTTTCGCGCAAATACACTCTTTAGGCGGCATCAATCATTGGATCCAGCTGCGCTCCAATGGTTGCAATTTTATTAGGCTCCGCTGGGTGCACTTGAAATTTGACTATTTCGTCTATTGGTTTAAAGGAAGTGGATTTTGGCCTCTTGTCGAGGATTACATCGTCCTTGTCCACTGTAGAGCGCAGAGTAGTCAGTTCCACGGCCGCCAGGGCCTCAGATAGAGCCTTGACGGCTAGTGATGCGATTTTGTTTTCGGTGCGGAGTGCTATATCTAGATCACTTGTGATAGTGATAACTCCGTTGGGCCTTGGCATTTTGAGCTGCATGTACGCGTAATGGGGTATAGCTTGAAAGTGGATGAATGCTTCTCGCCCTAACAGGGCGTGATATCCGCTGTGGAAAGGTGCCAGGTGAAAGAGCAACTCTTTGGACCTATAGTTTTTCGGCATGCCGAATACGACATCAAGTTTGATCCTCCCCGAGCTTATTGCTTCTCGACTGGGGAAGATGACTCGGAAAGTGGTGCCGCTTTGCGCAATGCCACTTTTGTCCACCTTTTTGTCCGTCCGGTGGGCTGCTTGAAGGCTGGAAGATCCCACCGGGTTGTTTGTACCTTCCAGGTGCTTTCCATTGCTCTAAACTTCTGGACGGTGTGCGCCAGATCTGAAAAGTGCAGTATGCAGTGGCGGTTGAAGGCGTTAAGGATTCCATCTTCCGTTCAATTGCGGCGAAATATAAAAATCACGTCGTCATCACGGCAGTCCTTGATCTTGTCTTTAACAAGGAGGAACCTGGCCCAAAAGTGACGGACTGTTTCCTCAAGTTGCTGTCGCACGTACATTAGGTCGCATACATCTAGAGGACCTAAATCGTTTGTGGAATATTGTATATGGTGGGTGGGCGGGCCTAAATCCGAATCCTGACCCATTATTGTATCCGGAATTTCAAGAATCTATGAAGTCACCGGTCCAGGGTCCAGAGCTTCCTAGCGGTCTTTGGGCCCAACGCTTGGTTCTATGTTCGTAGGACAAGAGGTCTCTTCCCAAAGATGGGTATCCGACTCGTGTGACTCGAAAATCCGAACATAGCTCGTTTTCCACTTTGGGGGAGATGTATCATTGGCCTGTTCATCCACGACCGCTACCATATGGGTGATCGGTGGGGACCTAATTTCCCTTTGATCGGGTTTAAGCCCAATCCGATCGTATTCTATTGCTACTCCCAGGACGGTGATGCGATCAAGCAGTATGTTTAAAGAGGAAATATATGCTCGATCCATCTTTTCGGGGTGTTCGAGGCCGACATGAAGACGATGTTTAGCAATTTCGAGGCCCACCGTTGGCTTAACGGCTGTATGGGCGCCCACTGTGAAACCACCGAGCTGGAGGAGCTATCCAAAAGCTAGGGTCTCTACCAAGATGATGCTATCATTAATGATGAGGCGAGCCATTGATCCCACCACTGTCGGTGTCAAAGCCGGTCGATCTCGGGTAGGGGGTCCCGAACTGTGCTTCTGAGGATCGAAGGTAACAGGAGACATGGGAGACACGATTTTTACCCAGGTTCGGGCCCTCTTAATGGAGAAAAAACCTTACGTCCTGCTTGATTGTATTCGATGAGTATAGGGGTTACAAGAGTTGATCTACCTTGATACCGTAATGGCTAAACCCTAGATGTCTAGCCTATGTGATTTGCCATCGCCTCCATGGACTAACCCCTCCGGTTTATATATACACCGAAGGGGCCTAGGGTTTACCTCCATTAAGAGGGCCTGAACCTGGGTAAACATCATGTCTCCCCTATCTCCTGTTACCTTCGATCCTTAGCCGCTCAGTTCTGGACCCCCTATCCGAGATCTGCCGGTTTTGACACCGACAACCCTCCCCAAGATCGAGGCAATATGCCCACTCAGGTGGTCCAAGTGCACCATCACCTTCAGCTCTTCCAACCAGATCAAGTGTGTGGAAACTGTCGGCGCTCTCCCAATGCTCTACTCGCCTACCATCAGGAACATGCTTGTCACCAAGACACTCGTCGATGGTGGTGCAGGGCTCAATGTCCTCTCCATCGAGACGTCCGACCGACTCTAGGTGCCCTATGACCAGCTGCAGCCTACCAAACCTTTCTCAGGAGCGACCGATGGCTCCACCACCCCGATAGGGCAGATCCGCCTCCCTATCACCTTTGGCACCCATGACAACTACCGCACGGAGCTCATCGACTTCGACGTCACTCACATTCTCCTCACGTACAACACCATCCTCGAGTATCCGGCCCTGGCCAAGTTCATGGTAGTGACCCACCATGGCTACAACGTTCTCAAGATGCCAGGGAGCCGCGTAGTCATCACGGCTGCCTGCGAGGAGAAGGACGCGGTGTGCTCCCTCGAGCGTGCCTACCAGGCCACAGCCATGGAGGACCCCGCCAATGAGGCATTGTCTACCCTCCTGAGTGTCGCTGTCAAAACCGGCGGATCTCGGGTAGGGGGTCCCGAACTGTGCGTCTAAGGAGGGTGGTAAAATGAGGCAGGGGACACGATGTTTACCCAGGTTCGTGCCCTCATGATGGAGGTAATACCCTACGTCCTGCTTGATTGTTCTTGATGATATGAGTAGTACAAGAATTGATCTACCACGAGATCAAAGAGGCTAAACCCTAGAAGCTAGCCTATGGTATGATTGTATGTTGTCCTATGGACTAAAACCCTCCTGTTTATATAGACACCGGAGGGGGCTAGGGTTACACAAGGTCGGTTACAATGGAATAGATATACTTATCCATATTGCCTAGGTTGCCTTCCACGCCAAGTAGAGTCCCATCCAGACACGAGACGAAGTCTTCAATCTCGTATCTTCATAGTCCAACAGTCCGGCGAAAGGATATAGTCCAGCTGTCCGAAGACCCCCTAATCCAGGACTCCCTCAGTAGCCCCTGAACCAGGCTTCAATGACGATGAGTCCGGCGCGCTGTATTGTGTTGGGCATTGCAAGGCGGGTTCCTCCTCCGCATACACCATGGAAGAGTTTTGAATACAAGGATAGTGTCCGGCCCTGCAAAATAAGTTCCACATACCACTGTAGAGAGAATAAAATTTCCACAAATCTAATCTGCTGACACGTTCTAATAACATGACATCACGCTATGGCCCGGTCTTTATTCGAACCGTTTTTCTCAACCAGCTCTGCACATAACGCGAGGCGGTTTTCTTGCCACGTCTTGTCAAAGCAGAGATCGTGTCCCCCTTATCATAGGATTCTCATCAACACATACATGGGTAACACAACCATGCCTGTTGGTATGACTCCTAGATCTTAGGCAAGCCCCAAACGCCACGAGGAGGACGCTTGATATTCACCCTCCTTATAAAGGGGACGAGGCTTTTTCTTTTTTCCCTCCCGTGGTCAATCGAATCCTTCCCCCGCCTCGAGTTCTAACACCCAAAGCTCAGGTCAGGTGCGTCGAACCTTCAACTATGTCCGGATCCAACCTTCAAGGTCGGTGGATGCCTTCCTCCATCACAGAGGAGGACATCAAGAAGTTGAGAGAGGCCAGATATCTGACCGCCGAAATTTCACATAGGCTGCCCGCCCGAGGGCAGGTTGTCCCTACTCCCGAACCCAACGAGAGCGTCGTGTTCATCTCCCACTTCCTCCGAGGACTAGGCCTCGCTCTGGATCCCTTTGTTAGGGGTCTTATGTTCTATTATGGGCTGGATTTTCATGATCTGGCCCCGGATTCCCTTCTTCACATCTCGTCATTTATTGTCGTATGTGAGGCCTTCCTCCGCATTACCCCTCACTTCGGCCTGTGGCTCAAGACCTTCGATGTAAAGCGGAAGATGATCGAGGGGCGGCACGTAGCGTGCGGAGGCGCTTTAATAAGCAAAATCACTGACGCTCCATGGACTGAGGGTTCCTTCCCAGAAGTGTCCAGATTGTGGCAACGGGAGTGGTTTTACATCACAGCTCCCCGAAGTGCCAAGTGGGTAGCTGCCCCACCTTTCGCTTGGGCCCCCCACCACAACTGATGTCATGGATCAGCAGGGGGCTGAGCTAGGGTCCAGCCAAGGACGTGCCAATATTGCAAAGCCGTATCCGAGATCTCTTTGAGAGAGATTTCAGTCTGGTTATGGTAATGCAAGTTATGCTAGTTCGTCAAGTCCAGCCTTGCAAAGCTGGCCCCTCCGCATGTGGGAATTCAACCCGGAAGGACCGTGAGCTATTCAGCATTTCCTCGGCATGACGCACAAAGAGATGTACAAATCGGTCTTCGGACCCCAAATAGAGTGTCCGGACACCACCGAGGACATGGGACTGAGCTGCAACCGCCCCGCTGCCCAAGTAAGTAATCCCATGCCGAACCTGATGTCCTTTTATTTACCATGGCATCATTCTAAAGAGCAGCTCTTTGACCAGGACTGGATAGCAAAGGTGATGATGATCAGGTGTTCGGCCCCCCTTCCTAAGGGCTTGGACAATCCGGTACTGGACAAGATGCTCGAGCCGGCGCCGTATCCAGTGCCCTCAATGGAAGATGATGGGGGGAATAGAGCAGGAGAAAGCAGGCCTCACTCGCTATTTATTCCAGCCGGGGAAATGAGCGCCTCTGCGAGGGAGGACAACCAAAGGGAAGAATCTAACATTCCCGCTCCCCGGGGAAGGAAGAGGACTACCTCTGAAGATCCGGAAACTAAGGTTTCCAAACGGGAGAAGAAATCTTCATCAGAGGGTCGTGTCTCGGAGGGTATTCTTGCCGCACAATGTCCGCGCGGGGATCAGCCCTCTACCGAGCTGTAAGTAGTCGAAAAGTACTTAATAGTGGAAACATCCTACCTTACTTCCGAAGACAATAACCAATGCTTATAAATTCTAGTCCGGATCGTAGCCCGTCTCGACAGAGTTCGTCTTCGGGGGATCTTCTTCCGGAGATGATGGAGAGCGAAACGCCTCCCCCCGACACCCTTCCTCATGAAGCGGGCGACCTTGAAGTGTAATCGCGAAGGGCATCTCCGGATCCAATAAGGCCAGAGGATAACCCTTTAGCTACCTAGAATCCCCGGTATCCGGCTCCTAAGGAGAGCGACAGTGAGGGTCTGGAACCGTACAGTGTGTAGTCGGACGCTCTGAAGGATATTCTGGGGCAAGCGGCTGTCTTGGAAGCGCATCGTACACTAATGGGTATGGTAATTAAAAGGATGTCGTCCGCTGAAACCGGTTTTGCATGGAGCCTTTGTGAGTGTGCTAAAAGGCTCTGAGGTACGTGAAATAGTGTATGTCTTCGATAGTACCGCATACATTAGGTGTGCCCTATGCAGATAGTAGCCCCTGAGAATCTGGTTGTCACATCCCTAGCTTCTGGTAATGCACTAGGCTAGACCTCTTGCTGCATCATGTTTAAATTCAAATGAAATTTGAATTGAGGAATTTTCAAAGCCTCAGAAACCTCTAAAAATAACCAACAATTAAATCTTCTCAAATGTGTCCAAGAAAATGTTCCTGTTATCCTCTGGAAATATTGGCAAGAGGTAAAATCCAAACCAATATTTTTGGTGTCTCAGAAACATTTAATTTGGGCATTTGAATTAAATCAATAATTATTTGAATTGGATTTATATCTACTATTAAATAAATATAGGTCCAATAATTCTGAAATATTTTGTGGAGCATTGTTTTAATTCTTTTAGCTCCTAAAAATATTGTCAGAAGCAAAATAAATTGAATTGGTTTCAAAACCAAATTCAAAACAAACCTGCAAAATAGAAAACTGAAATAATTAGAAAAAGGAGAGAGAGTCTTACCTGGCCCCTTACCTGGCTGGCCTAGTGGACAGCCCAGCCCACTGGCCTGGTGCCAGTCGTCCTCTACCTCTGCCAGTAGGCAGAGGAGGGAGACAGCGCACGCGCGCGCCGTGGCGACACGCCACCTCCCTGCCTGCCTGCGTCCCTCGCCACCGCGACGCCTCGGGCCTTCTCTTCGGCGCCGCCTCGAACCCCTGGACCCCCTCACTCGTCCCCTTCGTCTCTCCCTCGCCTCTCCCTCTCGCACACCCGAACGCCATCGTCGCCGCCGTTCGTCACCGCCGCAGCCACAGCCACTCCCTCGGTCCCTCTCCGTATCCCAGAGCTCCGCCGGTCCTCCCTCGTCCTCCTCGTCGTCTCATGCGACCAAAAGAGCCCCGGAACGCCGCCCCCGATGTTTTCCCCCTCGCTGGCCGCCGAGGATCTTCTCCGTCGATTCGGCCACTCCGGCGCGCCCCCGAGCTCGCTGACCCTCCCTGCACGATCCCCGTGAGTCCCTGCTTCGTTTCCCCCTAACCCCAAGTCCGATTTCGAGCTCTAGCCGCCCCCTCTACCGGAGCCGAGACGCTCCGCTGCACGGACTCGTCGCCGGCGAAGCCCCGGTGACCAAATGGCCCCGCGCGTGCGTCCGTTGCACTCGCAACGACCCGTGGAGCAACGCTAGCGTGGCAGCTAGCTTGTTTGCAAGCCGCAGCGCTAACCCCGCACCCACCCGAGCTCCGGCCGCCGCCTCGGGCTCCATTCCGGCGAACCCCGGCCACCCCCGCACCTCCAGTTGGCCCCCCTAGATGCGCACGGGCACGGGCTACCTTCTGGTGCCCTTCGCGCGTCCAGCCGCCGCCCGTAGCGCAACCCCGGTGAACTTCCGCCGCGTTTCGGGTCGCCGCCGGCCGAACTCCGGTGGCCAGTGACGTGGCGCTGTCATTAGCCAGTAATGACCACGCTAAACACCCCCCACAGACACTGACAGCGGGCCCCGTAGCGGGTCAAAGCCTGAGTCAACGCGGGATTAGCCCCCGTGTCACTGACGTGTGGACCCCACACGTCAGGTTTGACCCTGACCGGCCCCTGTTGACTTGCTGACGTCATGCCGACGTCATGCTGACGCAGTAAAGTATTTCTGGAATTAAATAAATTAGGAAATGATTTATAATTCCAGAAATTTGTATAAACTTTAATAAATCATAGAAAATTAACCGTAACTCCAAATTAAATAATTTATATATGAAAAATTATCAGAAAAATTCAAGGAATCCATCTGTACCATTTTCATGCATGTTAGAACAACTTATAGCTGCTGTTTAGCACAAATAAATTAAAGGGCATTTAAATAATCACACATGGAGTTTGAACTTGAATCTTGTATTCAAACCAACTTCATTTAATCTGGTTTTAGATGCATTAGCCCAAAACACATTCATTTTGCCATGTCATGATCATGCATCATATTGTGCATTGCAATGATTGTGTTCCTTTCTATGTTGCCGGTATTTGTCCCCTCTCGATAGACGTGATACCGATGATGTGATCGTTGACACTGATGAAGACTCAATGTTATCTTCAGAAGTGCCAGGCAAGCAAAACCTCCTTGTTCATTCCGATACAATCCCACTCTCTCGCTCCTGCTCTCTTTTACTGCATTAGGACAACAACGATTCAACTGTTACTTGCTGCGGTAGCTGAACCCCTTTATCCTTTGCATGACCTGTCATTGCCACAGTAAATAGATGAAACCCACTAGCATGAGTAGGAGTTGTTTGAGCCCTGATGTGCCTACTCATTTATGTTTGTTGTCATGCCTGCTACTGCTTAGAGTTGAGTCAGGTCTGATTCATCGGGGATGAATCAGAGGCGTGTGAACATGTCCTACTATGTGTGAGCTAAGTGTGTGAACACGATTTGGTAAAGGTAGCGGTGAGAGGCCATGTAGGAGTACATGGTGGGTTGTCTCATTGCAGCCGTCCTCAGGAACTGAGTTCTGTGTTTGTGATCCATGACCAGCTACTACCACACATTGGAATGCTTAAGTGCCCCTCTCGACTTATTAATCAACTTGATCTCTGTCCAGGAGTTGCAACTAGTTTCTGGTGTTTGTAGGTAGTGTTAGTAGTCTACCAAGTGGCACCCGGTACAGGTGGGCTTGGGACAGACTAGGCACAGTGGCCCGGTGTACCAAGTGGCACCCGGTTGGTGGGCTTGGGAACCCTGCACACATCGTTTGGGGCCGTAAGCGACACCCCGGCCGGATCTCCTTGCGGATGGAACCCGAATAGGCGATAAACCTGAACTAGAGACCTGTTCGGTTAGTCAGGTTGTGGCCGACTCCCTCGCCCGGCTTCCGCTTGAAGGTTGCCGAGGTACATGACGTGTACAGGGCGGTAAGTGGCGAGAGCGTGTGTGAAGAAGTACACCCCTGCAGGGTTATCATCATCTATTCGAATAGCCGGATTCCTCGGATATGGAAACTTGGACCCCTTGCATAGTTCATAGACAAGTGAAAGTGGACACTCTAAAATACGCAAGATAAGCGTGAGTGCTATGGATGGCGTTCTCTGTCACATCCCTAGCTTCTGGCATTGCACTAGTACTAGCCTTTGGTGATGCATCATGTTTACTTTTACAGAAAGTTGAAATGGGGATTGTCCAAACCCTAGCATTTTAAGAATTCACCAGGTTCACCTAAAATATTTTCAGTCAATCCAAGTGGCTTTCAAAAATGTTCATCATCTTTGGAAAAATGCTGGAAACAGTAACCAGAGATGATGCACATTTTTCCATGTCATTTTGGATCTTTGAACTAATATATATTGTATTTGAGTTGGAGCAAATATATGTTATATATATTTTTAATGCTTCAATAATTCTGATATTTTGTGAGGGGCTCTAGAATATTACTTTCAGTCCCTGCAAAAATTATTGGAAGAAACAAAAATGATTTAGTGTTTGAACTAAATCAAAACAGATTGAAACAAATAGAAAACAATGACTAAAAAAATAAAACAGAGCAAAAATAAAAAGGGAGACGGCCACCTGGGCCACTTACCTGCTTACCTGCCCGGCCCAGCTCCTCCCGCTGGCCCAGCCCGCCACCGCTACCCCCCCTGTCGTCTTCTTCCCTCGCCAGAAGGACGCGGGCACGCGCCCGGTGCGCGCGGCCACGCGCCCCGGCCACCTCCTCCCTGCCTGGCTGCCTCCTCCTCCCCTGGTTCCCTCCCGCGACGCCACGCAGCCCCCTCGGACCCCTCTCACTCTTCCTCGAGGCCCCGCCCCTCTGCTCTTTCTCTATCGCCCGAACCCGAACACAGCCGTCGCCACCGACGCCGTTCGCCGCGGCCACCATCCCCCTCTCGCCTCCCCGACGCCTCCCAGAGCTCCGCAAGTCCTCCCTCGTCCTCCTCGTCGTCTCACGCGACCAGAAGAGCCCCGGAACGCCGCCCCCGACGTTTTCCCCCTCGCCGGCCGCCGAGGATCTTCTCCGTCGAATTCGGCCACTCCGGCGCGCCCCCGAGCTCGCTGACCCTCCCTGCACGATCCCCGTGAGTCCCTGCTCCATTTCCCCCTAACCCCAAGCTCGATTTCGAGCTCTAGCCGCCCCCTCTACCGGAGCCGAGACGCTCCGCCGCACGGGCTCGTCGCCGGTGAAGCTCCGGTGACCTTTTGGTCCCACGCCTGCGTCCGTTGCACTCGTTGCGTCCCGTAGAGTAAAACTAGCGCGACCACCGTCTTGTTTGCACACCGCAGCGCCGGTCCCGCGAACACCCGAGCTCCGGCAGCCGCAAAAGAGGTCGCCGCCGGCAGCTCCGGCCACCCCAGCCTCCGCCACCGCCACCGTTGGATGCGCCACTCCACCCTCTCCCCGTAGCTGCTCCCTGCGCGCCAAAAGAGCCCCTGTAGTGGGTTTCCGATGCGCACCACCGCGTCTGGCCTCGCCGGCGTCAAGCCGCCGGTGGGTCTGACCACGTTGACCACGGCGGGACACACCCCCCCCTCTGGGTCGATGACAGGTGGGGCCAGCCCCCCCCTGTTAATTAGTTTAGTTATTTTATTTTAACTACCCCCCCTCTGCTGACACTGACAGGTGGGCCCCCGCCATCAGGTGATTAGCTTAAGCTAATCACCACCTAATCTAACCCCAGAGCCACTGACATGTGGGCCCTAGTGCCCTAATCCTTAATTAAACTAAAATAAACCCCCCTGTTAACCTGTGACGCTGACTAATGGGACCCCCTGGTCAGGTTTGACCCGGGGCAGCCCTGTTGACTTGCTGATGCAAGCATGACGCACTGCTGATGTCATAAAGTATTTTCTGGATTTAATTATATTCAAGAAATTCCAGAAAATGCCTAAAACTTCTAAAAATCATAGAAAATTAACCGTAACTCCAAATTAAATAATTTATATATGAAAAATTATCAGAAAAATTCAAGGAATCCATCTGTACCATTTTCATGCATGTTAGAACAACTTATAGCTGCTGTTTAGCACAAATCAACTAATGGCATTTAAATATCCACATATGGAGTTTGAATTTGAATCTTGGATTCAAACCAACTTCATTTAATCTGGTTTTAGGTGCATTAGCCCAAAACACATTCATTTTGCCATGTCATGATCATGCATCATATTGTGCATTGCATTGATTGTGTTCCCTTCTGTGTTGCCGGTATTTGTCCCCTCTCGATAGACGTGATACCGATGATGTGATCGTTGACACTGATGAAGACTCAATGTTATCTTCAGAAGTGCCAGGCAAGCAAAACCCCCCTTGTTCATTTCGATACAATCCTACTCTCTCGCTCCTGCTCTCTTTTAATGCATTAGGACAACACCGAATCATCTGTTACTTGCTGCGGTAGCTGAACCCCTTTATCCTCTGCATGACCTGTCATTCCACAGTAAATAGATGAAACCCACTAGCATGAGTAGGAGTTGTTTGAGCCCTGTTGTGCCTACTCATTCATGTTTGTTTGTCATGCCTGCTACTGCTTAGAGTTGAGTCAGGACTGATTCATCGGGGATGAATCAGAGGCGTGTGAACATGTCCTACTGTGTGTGAACACGATTTGGTAAAGGTAGCGGTGAGAGGCCATGTAGGATTACATGGTGGGTTGTCTCATTGCAGCCGTCCTCAGGAACTGAGTTCTGTGTTTGTGATCCATGATTCAGCTACTACCACGCATTGGGCCCGAAACCAATGGACCCTCTCGGCTTCTTGATCACCCTTGTCCTCTGTCCAGGAGTTGCAAGTAGTTTCTGGTGTTTGTAGTATGCTGGAGGCCGTGCGCAGCGCTGACCGTAGGGGTGGGCTGTGATGTGGTAGGCACGTGGCCGGGTATACCGGGCGCCCGTTTGGTGTCACGGAACCCTGTTCACATCGTTTGGGGCTGTGAGCGAAACTCCGGCCGGATCTCCTCATGGATGGAACCCGAATAGGCGATAAACCTGGACTAGAGACTTGAGTGTTTAGGTAGGCCGTGGCCGACACCCACGTTGGGCTTCCGCTTGAAGGTTGCCGAGTACATGTCGTGTAAACGGCGGTAAGTGGTGAGAGCGTGTGTGAAGAAGTACACCCCTGCAGGGTTAACATTATCTATTCGAATAGCCGTGTCCGCGGAAAAGGACTTCTGGGTTGCTTATATCAGTTCATAGACAAGTGAAAGTGGATACTCTAAAATACGCAAGATAAGCGTGAGTGCTATGGATGGCGTTCTCGTAGGGGAACGGGAGCGGATCCATAGTGGTGTATTGATATGGTGAATATGTGGACTCATGTGCGCCACCTCAAAAGAGTCGCTTGCAGTCGTAGTTTAGGATAGCCACCGAGTCAAAGCTGGCTTGCTGCAGTTAAACCCCACCATCCCCTTTGTTGATAATGATGCATGTGTAGATAGTTCTGATGTAAGTCTTGCTGGGTACATTTGTACTCACGTTTGCCTATTTATGTTTTTGCAGAGAGACTTCGGTCTCGCTAGTAGTTTCGCGTGGACTTCGACGTTTAGCTTGTTACCTCAGCTACGATCTTGTGCCCTCGGCAGTATCTGGCAGATAGTCAGGCTTCTCAGCCTTTTTCATTTATAGTGGTCTGTACTCAGACATGATAGTTTCCGCTTGTGCTTTGACTTGTATACTCTGAATGTTGGGTCATGAGACCTATGTTTGTAATATCTCGCTCCTCGGAGCCTAATGAATAAATACTTGATTTGTAGAGTCATGTTGTGATGCCATGTTGTATTTGCACATATCGAGCATATTGTGTGTATGTTATTGAAATGCTTGGTATGTGTGGGATCTGACCATCTATTTTTATCTTTAGTAGCCTCTCTTACCGGGAAATGTCTCCTAGTGTTTCCACTGAGCCATGGTAGCTTGCTACTGCTCCGGAACACTTAGGCTGGCCGGCATGTGTCCTTCTTCGTTCCTGTGTCTGTCCCTTCGGGGAAGTGTCACGCGATGAATACCGGAGTCCTGTTAGCCCGCTACAGCCCGGTTCACCGGAGTCCTGCTAGCCCAGTGCTACAGCCTGGATTCACTCGCTGATGACCGACACGTTCGATGCTGGGTCATGGATGCCTGTCCCTGTAAGTCTGTGCCACTTTGGGTTTACGACTAGTCATGTCAGCCCGGGCTCCTTATCATATGGATGCTAGCGACACTATCATATACGTGAGCCAAAAGGCGCAAACGGTCCCGGGCAAAGGTAAGGCGACACCCGTGGGGATACCGTGCGTGAGGCCGCAAAGTGATATGAGGTGCTACAGGCTAGATCGATGTGACATTGAGTCGGGGTCCTGACAGTGTTGGTATCAGAGCTTGACTGCCTGTAGGATTACCAAGCCAAACTGGTCGAAGTCGAGTCTAGAAATTCTTTAGTTATATAAGGGAATTGATTGTGGGATGGAACGTAAGGCTCTTTTTACTCCTTATACCTCATGGCCTTCTGATCTGAGTCATCATCTTCTCTTCTACGGGGATTAAGAACTAGGCTATCTCTTCTTTCTATCAGGATCACGTGTTACTAATCAGTGCACTTATAAGATTGTTGGACTTAAGCCTCGTTTCAGTTCCTACTACTTCTGTATGTTAATTATTGATCTCGAGACCTTGATATTGTGCTTCTGAGTGGTTATGCCACCATTTTGTGAATGTCTCAAATCTTTTCTGAGCATTTACAGCCGTTATGCTGTCCGAGTCATTCCAGGTTTCTAAATAGTCTGATGCATTTGCAAAATCCTTTCCCTCTGGTTTCGATGTTCCTTTATGCCAGCTCAATCACACTAATTGTTGAGTTGAGGTACTCCGTTACCTTGGCATATATGTTGGAGATATTATTATGACCCTAGGTGTCTTAGGGGATCATCTAGTAATTTAGCCATGATTTGTGTTCCCAGTGTGATGATTCTGGCCATCATTCTCGAAAGCATCCCGTGATGCTACTTAGTAATAGGTATTCTGTTCCTGGGTTCTTGAACCCGAGATTCACTCTACCTACTTCATGTTGATAGTAATTGCTAGTGCCTTTAGGATATTAGTAACCTTTGCGATAGTCCTTGAAGTCCGTGGTATCTTCTTCTTCCAAATACCATGAACTACTTATGGCAGAAGTTCCTCGTTGAACTGAAATATCACAACAGGATTATTCTTGATGAGTTCTCCATTATATATTGTGGCTCTGCCAGTTCTACCTTTCTGCATGGGTTATCCGGAAAAAATATGTTGAACTTCGTTCGACATGCTAATCCATGCATCCACAACTCAGAAAATCATATGTTCTTTTGAGTTGACCCATCTTAGTTGTTTCCGACCCTCGCCTATCAATTGATAGTCAAGAGTATGCGTGCATTCGTTCGTCGATGCCTATTACCCTTGTGGTCCACCAAGCCATTCTATTTTAGAATGAATAGGAGAAACAAACTCCAGTACCTCATCCATATCTAGGATTGGGTCAAAGTAGTTGTATTCCGCAGATCAAATGCCAATCCAGCTTTTGGTTCTGTTCTACCTTGGAGTATTACCCCCTTTATGTCAGAATTGTCATGAGAACTGCACCAACTTTCATGAATTTTGACGTAGTAATACTTCTCACCATCATTAGTCATTCCTCGGCCATCGTGTTGATGCAACCGGAATACCGACAAATGAATTGTGATGTGTGAAATCAATACTCCCAGCAACCTCGTTGCTTGGTAGTTAAGGGACAATAATTTCATTCTTAGCGTGTTGGTTTTTGAATCATCCTTCTAAGACTGATCGTGCTACCTAGTCCTTATTTCGGTGCACCCTTCGATTGATGAGTTAGGATCTTGTCAAGTCCTCACTCATTTGATCATATCGTCTTGCCCTCAAAAGCGAGATTGTTCTCAAGCTTAGTAACATACCGGTGGTTCGTGATTTTCCGAATATCTTCTTGGAAGTATTACCAGGTTGTCACCTGACTGCTATGTTGAGCTCGTGATCAAGTCGGGTTCTTGTGAACCACCCTTTCTCCAAGAATCTGTGATGGATATCCCGGAGCTAGTTGGTTAAGCTAGACAACAACTTGGAGAGTTGGAAGATAAAAGCTTGTCTGACTTAGTTCATGTTAAGGGATATCTTTCTGTGTATGTGTGTGTGTTGAAGAAAGATGATATCTTCATTAATTGGTCCTTGTGATCAGTTGTTGGACCTATTGTCTTACCCCATCTATAATTTGAGTATGGGCTATCATCCAATCAGACCAGAACCAACGATATTCGTAATGTTGTCTTACTCGTGGTTGATCCCTCGAGCATACACCATTATATCTTTTGGGTCTGACCAATGCTAACACTTGTTATCTTAACTATGAAATTCCTTTTAAAGGGAAACCCGGAAGAATTGTTGTTGAGCCCATTGACAACATCCTTATCTCCTCCATGATTTTGTTGAACATTAAGCTAGTGTTGGAAACTTTTGAAAGCATTTCTTCATGCTAACTCATGAAGTATTTGTTTGATGAAAGGAGTGACTTCCTCTTATACACGTGCATTTGGTGAAAGTTGCCGCCGTGGATTTGAGAAAGTTAGTTTTGCTTCCTCTGGAATCATCCCAAGTCAGTCATGCATACGTGCGAAGTATTCTGTGGTCTGGAGATTTGCAACCTCCATTCTATATGTATATCCTAGCACACCAAGCTACTAATTGAGTTGTTCAAAGATAAAGGAGTCTGTCCAAGGTGAACTCTTTGGACTTCCACGCGTGGAGACTTCGATGTCATTAATGATGGTTCCCCACCTGAACTCGGTAGTGTTTTGTTGTAAGACTACCATGTGATAATGTTTGTCTGGGACAACGTGTTCACATGTGTGTAGCAGAACCAGCTCATGTTTTGGAGCTTGCTATCGTAGTTCGCTCCCCGAGAATCTCGCGACGTCATCTCGTCGATTTGTGTTGCAAACTTTCATTTTTCTTCCTAGACTCGATGAGTCTGGAATATCCTGACACCAACCAGATCTGAATCTCAGGCATATATGATGGTTTGGAACATTTTCCAAGAACTATAATATCGATCCCTTGGAAACCGGTAAAGTGGATGTCGTGGCCAGCCCCACCCAGCCGAAAGACCTATTATTGTAGTATCTTGATTGAAGAAGTTGGCCACCTCCCCATAAGGATTTCGTAGGATTTACCTCCGTAACTGTTCCTTATGGATTCTAGTGCTCCTGAAGTCCGACCTTTTACTTGATGTTCTAGATATGAAACCATATCTATGAATGGGTTACGCTAGCACATCAAGGAGAACATTAGAAGCGGAGTGCTAAATGTCTCTCGGTCGATCATCCAGATTTTGTTTCCTTGGCCCCGCCAAGGGTGAAATCTGAGAAAGTGTTATCTTTATTTGCATCTGCATCTTCCACCGGTATTCATCATGGTAGTAAGTTATGTTGCCAGGATCCTTGACACGGATATTGGTAAAACCTAGATGAATATGGAAATGCTCAAGTTCTTGAGAGCACGCACAAGCGCTACGTGTTATCATCGGCACTAGCTGGGTTTGCTCTCAGTTCCCTCGGCAATGCTATGACCTACTCAAACAGTGAATTCACTCTCTGTTGTTGGGTTCCTCCCCAGTTACCAGAATCATTCCCAGTGTTTGCATTCTGTTCCTAGCCTGCACCGCCAATGTGCCATTCTACCATGGGTCTCTTCCATTTCCGGTGATAAGCAAATTCATCCATTGCGTTGTCTTCAACAAGGTAATCCACATCATCCAAGTCCGAGTATGCCATTCTACCGACCCCCTTCAAATGATCGCTCGAGAATTGCCTTAGGCTGGTTTAAAGAGTTTCAATGATCTCTGAATCAAAAGTAATTCTTTTTGCCACTTAAGGGGTTATATCTTCGAGTCACCTCCCCTAAGGTGTATCATTATGGTGTCATGTCAACTTAACTCCTCGCTACGTTGACAATCGTTTACCACCTTCTTAGGTGTGGAATTGTTGTCTACCTAGTGAACCTTCGTCATCCGTTTCTTTCCACCCCTCTTGACGTGTATCTCGTGTCTCAACCCGAGAGTTGGTCCTATGTCTCATTCCGTGAGTTGTTCGATCTTCAAGAAGATCGACCCTTCTAGAGTCTCCTTCTTCCCTCCATGTCATGTTGGCACGATTTCTCAGAGCAAGACATCAAGACAATAATGGTGATCGAATCAACGTTCCTATGAAGTGCAACCTGGATCGTGAAGATTGTACTAGTTGCGTTTCCCCTTCACCTTACCCTACGCTTGAATCTCGAGACGAGATTCTTGTTTAGTGGGGGTGAGTTGTCACATCCCTAGCTTCTGGTAATGCACTAGGCTAGACCTCTTGCTGCATCATGTTTAAATTCAAATGAAATTTGAATTGAGGAATTTTCAAAGCCTCAGAAACCTCTAAAAATAACCAACAATTAAATCTTCTCAAATGTGTCCAAGAAAATGTTCCTGTTATCCTCTGGAAATATTGGCAAGAGGTAAAATCCAAACCAATATTTTTGGTGTCTCAGAAACATTTAATTTGGGCATTTGAATTAAATCAATAATTATTTGAATTGGATTTATATCTACTATTAAATAAATATAGGTCCAATAATTCTGAAATATTTTGTGGAGCATTGTTTTAATTCTTTTAGCTCCTAAAAATATTGTCAGAAGCAAAATAAATTGAATTGGTTTCAAAACCAAATTCAAAACAAACCTGCAAAATAGAAAATTGAAATAATTAGAAAAAGGAGAGAGAGTCTTACCTGGCCCCTTACCTGGCTGGCCCAGTGGACAGCCCAGCCCACTGGCCTGGTGCCATTCGTCCTCTACCTCTGCCAGTAGGCAGAGGAGGGAGACAGCGCACGCGCGCGCCGTGGCGACACGCCACCTCCCTGCCTGCCTGCGTCCCTCGCCACCGCGACACCTCGGGCCTTCTCTTCGGTGCCGCCTCGAACCTCTGGACCCCCTCACTTGTCCCCTTCGTCTCTCCCTCGCCTCTCCCTCTCGCACACCCGAACGCCATCGTCGCCGCCGTTCGTCACCGCCGCAGCCACAGCCACTCCCTCGCTCCCTCTTCGTATCCCAGAGCTCCGCCGGTCCTCCCTCGTCCTCCTCATCGTCTCATGCGACCAGAAGAGCCCCGGAACGCCGCCCCCGATGTTTTCCCCCTCGCCGGCCGCCGAGGATCTTCTCCGTCGATTCGGCCACTCCGGCGCGCCCCCGAGCTCGCTGACCCTCCCTGCACGATCCCCGTGAGTCCCTGCTTCGTTTCCCCCTAACCCCAAGTCCGATTTCGAGCTCTAGCCGCCCCCTCTACCGGAGCCGAGACGCTCCGCCGCACGGACTCGTCGCCGGGGAAGCCCCGGTTACCAAATGGCCCCGCGCGTGCGTCCGTTGCACTCGCAACGACCCGTGGAGCAACGCTAGCGTGGCAGCTAGCTTGTTTGCAAGCCGCAGCGCTAACCCCGCACCCACCCGAGCTCCGGCCGCCGCCTCGGGCTCCATTCCGGCGAACCCCGGCCACCCCCGCACCTCCCGTTGGCCCCCCTAGATGCGCACGGGCACGGGCTACCTTCTGGTGCCCTTCGCGCGTCCAGCCGCCGCCCGTAGCGCAACCCCGGTGAACTTCCGCCGCGTTTCGGGTCGCCGCCGGCCGAACTCCGGTGGCCAGTGACGTGGCGCTGTCATTAGCCACTAATGACCACGCTAAACACCCCCCACAGACACTGACAGCGGGCCCCGTAGCGGGTCAAAGCCCGAGTCAACGCGGGATTAGCCCCCGTGTCACTGACGTGTGGACCCCACACGTCAGGTTTGACCCTGACCGGCCCCTGTTGACTTGCTGACGTCATGCCGACGTCATGCTGACGCAGTAAAGTATTTCTGGAATTAAATAAATTAGGAAATGATTTATAATTCCAGAAAATTGTATAAACTTTAATAAATTATAGAAAATTAACCGTAACTCCAAATTAAATAATTTATATATGAAAAATTATCAGAAAAATTCAAGGAATCCATCTGTACCATTTTCATGCATGTTAGAACAACTTATAGCTGCTGTTTAGCACAAATCAATTAAAGGGCATTTAAATAATCACATATGGAGTTTGAACTTGAATCTTGTATTCAAACCAACTTCATTTAATCTGGTTTTAGATGCATTAGCCCAAAACACATTCATTTTGCCATGTCATGATCATGCATCATATTGTGCATTGCAATGATTGTGTTCCTTTCTATGTTGCCGGTATTTGTCCCCTCTCGATAGACGTGATACCGATGATGTGATCGTTGACACTGATGAAGACTCAATGTTATCTTCAGAAGTGCCAGGCAAGCAAACCCCCCCCCCTTGTTCATTTCGATACAATCCTACTCTCTCGCTCCTGCTCTCTTTTAATGCATTAGGACAACACCGAATCATCTGTTACTTGCTGCGGTAGCTGAACCCCTTTATCCTCTGCATGACCTGTCATTCCACAGTAAATAGATGAAACCCACTAGCATGAGTAGGAGTTGTTTGAGCCCTATTGTGCCTACTCATTCATGTTTGTTTGTCATGCCTGCTACTGCTTAGAGTTGAGTCAGGACTGATTCATCGGGGATGAATCAGAGGCGTGTGAACATGTCCTACTGTGTGTGAGCTAAGTGTGTGAACACGATTTGGTAAAGGTAGCGGTGAGAGGCCATGTAGGAGTACATGGTGGGTTGTCTCATTGCAGCCGTCCTCAGGAACTGAGTTCTGTGTTTGTGATCCATGATTTAGCTACTATCACGCATTGGGCCCGAAACCAATGGACCCTCTCGGCTTCTTGATCACCCTTGTCCTCTGTCCAGGAGTTGCAAGTAGTTTCTGGTGTTTGTAGTATGCTGGAGGCCGTGCGCAGCGCTGATCGTAGGGGTGGGCTGTGATGCGGTAGGCACGTGGCCGGGTATACCGGGCGCCCATTTGGTGTCACGGAACCCTGTTCACATCGTTTGGGGCTGTGAGCGAAACTCCGGCCGGATCTCCTCATGGATGGAACCCGAATAGGCGATAAACCTGGACTAGAGACTTGAGTGTTTAGGTAGGCCGTGGCCGACACCCACGTTGGGCTTCCTCTTGAAGGTTGCCGAGTACATGTCGTGTAAACGGCGGTAAGTGGTGAGAGTGTGTGTGAAGAAGTACACCCCTGCAGGGTTAACATTATCTATTCGAATAGCCGTGTCCGCGGAAAAGGACTTCTGGGTTGCTTATATCAGTTCATAGACAAGTGAAAGTGGATACTCTAAAATACGCAAGATAAGCGTGAGTGCTATGGATGGCGTTCTCGTAGGGGAACGGGAGCGGATCCATAGTGGTGTATTGATATGGTGAATATGTGGACTCGTGTGCGCCACCTCAAAAGAGTCGCTTGCAGTCGTAGTTTAGGATAGCCACCGAGTCAAAGCTGGCTTGCTGCAGTTAAACCCCACCATCCCCTTTGTTGATAATGATGCATATGTAGATAGTTCTGATGTAAGTCTTGCTGGGTACATTTGTACTCACGTTTGCCTATTTATGTTTTTGCAGAGAGACTTCGGTCTCGCTAGTAGTTTCGCGTGGACTTCGATGTTTAGCTTGTTACCTCAGCTACGATCTTGTGCCCTCGGCAGTATCTGGCAGATAGTCAGGCTTCTCAGCCTTTTTCATTTATAGTGGTCTGTACTCAGACATGATAGTTTCCGCTTGTGAATTTGACTTGTATACTCTGAATGTTGGGTCATGAGACCTATGTTTGTAATATCTCGCTCCTCGGAGCCTAATGAATAAATACTTGATTTGTAGAGTCATGTTGTGATGCCATGTTGTATTTGCACATATCGAGCATATTGTGTGTATGTTATTGAAATGCTTGGTATGTGTGGGATCTGACCATCTAGTTGTTTATCTTTAGTAGCCTCTCTTACCGGGAAATGTCTCCTAGTGTTTCCACTGAGCCATGGTAGCTTGCTACTGCTCCGGAACACTTAGGCTGGCCGGCATGTGTCCTTCTTCGTTCCTGTGTCTGTCCCTTCGGGGAAATGTCACGCGATGAATACCGGAGTCCTGTTAGCCCGCTACAGCCCGGTTCACCGGAGTCCTGCTAGCCCAGTGCTACAGCCTGGATTCACTCGCTGATGACCGACACGTTCGATGCTGGGTCATGGATGCCTGTCCCTGTAAGTCTGTGCCACTTTGGGTTTACGACTAGTCATGTCAGCCCGGGCTCCTTATCATATGGATGCTAGCGACACTATCATATACGTGAGCCAAAACGCGCAAACGGTCCCGGGCAAAGGTAAGGCGACACCCGTGGGGATACCGTGCGTGAGGCCGCAAAGTGATATGAGGTGCTACAGGCTAGATCGATGTGACATCGAGTCGGGGTCCTGACACTAGTTGTCGTCGAAAATGACGGAAACCAGAGGATCATAGTCCCAGGCAATAACCAGACCGCCTTGATGTGCATGTGGCCGAAGCTCCAGTCGCTAGCCAGACTGATGGGTTTGCCGAGCTAAAGCGGCAACTGGATGCGGCAGATGTCGACATCGTGCTTGTCAACCAGCGGCTTGACGAGGCGCATGGTAATTGATTTTTCCGGTGATCAACACATAGTAAGAGGAGCATCATGCCAGTATCTTTAATATGTTGTGACTGCAGATGGAGCTGCCATCGTGGAGACCCTTCGGGCGGAGCTTGCCCGAGCCAAGGAGCAAGCAAGGAGTAGCAATGCGGACCGTTACCAGTTTCATGAAGAAGAAAACCGGGCGAAGGCGACGGACCTGGAGAAGGCCCTGGTGGCTGCCAAGGAAGCCCGCTCCAAAATTAGAGCTATGAAGGAGGAGCTGAATCAAGCTGCAAATATCGTGTCTGGTCTACCCTTCTTGCTGCGGACTAAGTTCAGAGATCCGAAGTATGCACCTCTGGACCGGCTATGGAGTTGTGCGGACGCCTATGTGGATTTGGCTACAAGTGCTGCTGATGCGGCAGAGTACTTCAAGGATAAGAAAGATCACGAAGTGGAAAAACTATTCTGGTCATAGTTTCATTCTCTAGTCCGTCTGCTGCTGTTGAGTGAGCGAATGTCCGAGTGGGCCAAGCTCCGTAGGTTGTCCGGACTTGCCATGAGGTCCGTTGTGGATCACCTATGGCCGGGAGGGCCAGGGCTGAATAGCTACTTTAGTTTAGTGCACCAATTCCTTGGTGTTGTGCCACACATCGATGCTGTAAAGAGATCGGCGTGCATAGACGGTGCGCGGATGGCCTTTGCCCGTGTCAAGACATATTGGGAGGAGATGGAGGCCACCACTGTTGCGACACAGGGTTTGGCCGTAGGCCGAGTGGTTACCGAGCACTACTTTGAAGAAGTTCTTGAAGGCGCTCGTTCGATAGAAGCTCAGTGCTCGAAGAATGTTATGTTCTAGTGACATGTATTCCCATTGTACAAACAATGTTTTATTGAATTATCAAGGCTGTATTTATACTTTTGCCCGAAAGTTCTATGATGCCTCCTGTGCGGCCGTTTATGTATATATGTATATAACCTGAAAGTTTGCAGTAGTCGTCTTCTGCCCCCACGCATATAATGCGGGGGTGTTCGCAAAAAATGCATATCCACACTTGATCCAATGTCTTGGTCCGTTAAGGAGGTGATAGCGCAGCGAACGAGGCAATCGGACTATATTGGTTTAGCACTTTCACTTAGCCATAGGAGTTTGATAGTGGGGCTACTATATAGCCCTTGGTACTTCTGCGCTCGTCCGAATATGGGGCGCGTACGTACATGACCGGGAAACGACCCTTCGTTAATGCGGAGGAATCCCGAAGATTCTGATGAGTCATCGAGTGGTTGACCAATCTCTCGCTATATCATGACAGTCAGTTTTCGACTCTCTCTACTAAGGTGCTCATCCGGATGAACCAGGGCACAATCGCAGTAGTTCTCACATTGCTACCTTAGCCGATATAACGGAACGTAAGGTACCAAAACATGGGAGCCGGGAAAACCCAACATTTGACCAAAGACATGATTCGGAGCTGATGCATATAGGGCCAAACTCGCGACGCCAAACACTTCCTAAGGTGTTCGGTCTTTATGACATATATTGGGCTAAACAATGCCCTTAATAAGAAACCCCATGTGTCTAGGTATGTGCAAAATCCTGGCGTGGCCACATGCCAATAACGCCAGCATCCTTCTCGGTTGTGTGGAGTATCCGGAGGATGTGAGCAACAAGAGACAGTAAAAAAGGTTTACGCAGGGTCTTAATCTAGAAAGAAACCTTTGGGCGTGTCCCTGCTACACATCTACGCCTGTGTCTCTGTTGTGCCATGTCCTGGACGGGTGTAGCACAATTCTCATATGTAAAAGGAAAGAAATTAGGTGAAAGTTGTCGTGCCAAAAAAAGAAGAATTGGTTATTATCAATGAACTATCAAAATTCAGGAGAAGTCAAGTTGAGTCGGGCTGGCCCTGATTACACGCGGGGAGCCCCTGGCATCATTTATGAGGGTTTGATCATCAAACCCATCTCATGTATATGTGATGGAATGCCGGACTCGTCTAACAGTGTCCATGGTCATGACGACCTGCCATTTTTTCTGGTTGGTGAGGCCGTCTAGTTCGCGGCTGTTAGAGCCGCCGCGTCCTCTTCCGTACGTAAAAAATGTTCGGTATTTCTTCTAACTATGATGATGCCGCGTGGACCGGGCATCTTAATCTCGAGGAAGGCATAATGCAGTATTGCGTTAAAACGAGCGAAAGCCGCCCTTCTGAGTAGTGCTTGATAATCACTTCGGAATGGAGCAATGTGAAAAGTTCACCATTCGCTTCGGAAGTTATCGGGAGAACCGAATACCACCTCTAGTAGTAGAAAGCCCGTACAGTGGGCCTCTTGGCTTGTTATTACTCCCTTAAAGGTAGTATTACTGTGGCTTATTTGTGTCGGGTCTATCCCCATTTTGTGGACTGCGTCATGATATATCAGATTTAGATCACTGCCGCCGTCCATGTGGACTCGTGTGAAATGGTGCCCGTTTATTATTGGGTCTAACACCAAAGGCCACCAGTCCTTCGTGCCGGATATTTGTATCGTGATCCCTACGATCAAAAGTGATCGGGAAGGCCAACCAGGGGTTGAACCTAGGGGTGACGGGCTCTATGGCGCGTGTGTCTCGGAGTGCATGCTTGCTTCTCCTCTTTGTCACATGGATCACGTTTACCATTTTAACCTCTGATGGGAACTTTTTCTGTCCTCCGGCGCTTTGTTGGCGAGGTTCATCCTCGTCTTCGCTTGGCGTCTCTTCCCCTTTGTGTTCGCCATTTAGATTACCGGCTTGCTTGAAGACCCAACATTCTCTATGGGTATGATTTGCAAGCTTGTCTGGGGTGCCGTGAATCTGACAGATTTTGTCAAGAATTTTGTTTAGGCCAGATTGTCCTTCTCTGCTGCCTTTGAAAGGCTTTTTCCGCTGACCTGGTCGGGAGCCCCTGAATCCGGCGTTTACCGCCGTGTTATCTGGGCTACCTTCTTTATTTCGATGCTTGTTTTTGTTGCGTCGTGGTTTACCATTGCAATCCCTAACCTCGGATGTGCTTGGGTTGCTGGTGCTGCTATGGGCCAACCAGCTGTCCTCGCCCACACAAAAGTGGGTCATGAGGCTTGTTAGGGCTACCATCGTTGTCGCTTTTTCTTGGCCGAGGTTTCTGGCGAGCCATTTGTCTCAGACGGCTGTGTTTAAAAGCTGCTAAGGCTTCGGTGTACGGACAGTCGATGATTTGGTTCTTCTTGGTGAGGAACCTGTTCCAAAGCTTTCAGGCGGACTTTCCGGGCTGTTGGATTATATGACTTAAATCCTCTGCATCCGGAGGTCGGACATAAGTCCCTTGAAAATTGGCTCGAAAAGCGTCCTCGAGCGGCTCCCAACTACCAATTGAGTTTTCGAGGAGGCTTTTCAGCTAGTGCCAAGCTGGCCCTTTAAGCTTGTGGGGCAAGTATTTATTGGCATGGAGATCGTCTCCACGAGCCATATGAATATGGAGGATAAAGTCCTCTATCCAGGCTCCAGGGTCTGTGGTCTCGTCGTACACCTCTATGTTCACCGGTTTGAATCCCTCTGGGAATTCGTGATCCAGCACCTCATCAGTGAAACATAAGGGGTGTGCGGCACCCCTGTATTGGGATGTGCCATGGTGTTCGGACGGTTGCAGTATTCGGTGTTGGTTTTGAACCGTAGTGCGCTTCATAGATCCATAGATGGATCTGGTCGCGCTGGATTTTTGACGCAAGCTCTCACGTAGATCATGTGTTGACTTATGCATGACTTTGTTAGCAGCTCTATCACGTTCACAAGGTGGTGGATACGGCCAGTTGGCCGTATCATTCTTCGGCTGTATAGGTTCTAAGGCCTCGTCGTCGAATTTCGGTAATAGCTTGCACTTTGGGTAGCTGTTTTTATGGTAGCTTCCACCATAATTTGTTACTTTGTTCCACCTGCTTTTGAGCGTATCTTGTGCTACCTTGAGCCTTTGCTTCTGTTTCTTCAGGCTCCTCGCTATGGCAATAAGCCTTCTACAGAGTTTCTCTTGCTCCAAGTGTGTTTCTGGGATGATGTGTACATCTTCGTCCGAACTGTTTTCTTCCCCAGATGGGGTTTGATGAGGCTTATCTTTGGCGTCATCATGTTAGGACGTCGGATCCGTACTATGTTTGCAGTTTGCATCTTGATCGTGCTCTGCCACCGGGGTGGTGCAGTCGTCGTTTCTTCTAGAGTCGACTAGACTATTATTTCCTCTTGCGCTGTTATCACTGTTTTTGCTACGGCGGGACTTAGAGCGGAGCCACTGACGTTGGTGCTTGGGTTTCTTGGAGGGGGCATCCTCTGCTGTCTCTTTGCCATTGCCCTCTCTGGGTGTATCCACCATGTATACATCATGTGATGAAGTGGCAGTCCAGCGCCCTATGGGTGGTGGTTCCTGTTCATCTCCTGCATCGTCGTCCATACCGTCGATGTCTTTGGAATCAAAGTCCAGCATGTCGGTTAAGTCGTCGACAGTGGCTACTAAGTGGGTGGTGGGTGGGCTGCGAATTTCTTCGTCGTCCGCATCCCATTCTAGCCGGACATAGTTCGGCCAAGGTTCACCTGACAGGGAGAGAGACCTTAATGAATTTAGCACATCTCCGAAGGGCGAGTGCTGAAAGATATCTGCCGAGGTGAACTCCATGATCGATGCCCAGTCAGATTCGACGGCACAGATATGAGCAGCTCGGAGTCCGTGGCCGGAGATGAACCCAGTGGTTTAGCGATACGGCTCTCGTAAGGGGTGAAGTCAGTATCTCACTCTATCGCCACTAAGAGGGTGGCCTCCATGACGGGGTCTATCCCTCCACTCTCGGACGTCGCGATTTGTTCCGGATTAATAGCCGGAGTAGTTGCGGATACGATCTCCTGAACACTGTCCGACGGCAGAGTTACGCCATGCTCGTCATGACTGTGCGGTGTCTCCGACATGGGCTCGAATCCGTCAAAGATCAAGTCTCTGCGGATGTCGGCGGTCTAGTTTAAGTTTCCGAACCTGACCTGATGGCCAGGGGCGTAGCTCTCGATCTACTCCAGATGGCCAAGTGAATTGGCCCGCAGTGCAAAGCCGTCGAATACAAAGATCTGCCCATGGAGGAAAACCTCGCCCTGGACCGCATTGCTAGCAATGATCGAAGGAGCCATAAAGCCTTCCGGTATCGACACAGTGGAACTCTCAATGAAAGCACCAATGTCAGTGTCAAAACCAGCAGATCTCGGTTAGGGGGTCCAGAACTGTGCGTCTAAGGTGGATGGTATCAGGAGGCAGGGGACACGATGTTTACCCAGGTTTGGGCCCTCCTGATGGAGGTAATACCCTACGTCCTGCTTGATTGTTCTTAATGATATGAGTAGTACAAGAGTTGATCTACTACGAGATCAAAGAGCTAAACCCTAGAAGCTAGCCTATGGTATGATTGTATGTTGTCCTATGGACTAAAACCCTCCGGCTTATATAGACACCGGAGGGGGCTAGGGTTACACAAGTTCGATGACAAAGGAGGAGATATACATATCCGTATTGCCTAGCTTGCCTTCCACGCAAAGTAGAGTCTCATCAGGACAAGGGACGACGTCTTCAATCTCGTATCTTCATAGTCCAACAGTCTGGCCAAAGGATATAGTTCGGCTGTCTGGAGACCCCCTAATCTAGGACTCCCTCACTGAGGCTGTCCCCAAGAAGAAGAAGAAGCTCCTTTGCCAAGGACCTCAGTATGGTGGTGCGTCCGGAGGTGCCGCCTCAAGCTCTGCGCCCACTGACAGGGAGCCTCAAGCTTGGCTCGGGGGCTCTCTTCTGGAGGGCCTCCGACCTGGCCAACATCACGAGAGAGGCGCTAGGCACCATGTGGAGGCGTTTTTCAACACGCGCTTCCATGAGGAAAGCGCAGGGCATGAGGCGCTAGGCGCTCAGGAGTTGATGACCAAAGTAATTGAGGAGTGAGGGAGTCCTGGATTAGGGGGTCCTCGGTCGTCCGGGCTATGTGACCTTGGCCGAACTGATGGGCCGTGAAGATACAAGACGGAAGACTTTTCCTCGTGTCCGGATGGGACTCTCCTTTACGTGGATGGCAAGCTTGGTGTGCGAATATGAAGATTCCTTTCTCTATAAACCGACTTTCTACAACCCTAGCCCCCTCCGGTGTCTATATAAACCGGTGCGTTTAGTCCATACAAGCAATCATAATCATACAGGCTAGAGATCAAGGGTTTAGCCATTAGGATCTCGTGGTAGATCAACTCTTGTAACCCCTATACTCATCAAAGTCAATCAAGCAGGAGGTAGGGTATTACCTACATCAAAAGGGCTCGAACATGCGTAAACACTGTGTCTTTGTCTCCTGTTACCTTCGATCTTTAGACGCATAGTTCGGGACTCCCTACCCGAGACCTACCGGTTTTGACACCGACATTGGTGCCTTCATTGAGATTTCATGATGCCAGACTCTATTACACAAGGCCGGCCAATTCTGCATGCTAATAGCTCGGCAACTCCAGAGGTGTATTAGAAAGCTTTGCCGCCGTTGATTGCCATGTATATCTGTGAAAGCTGTACCGCACATGCATAATTACGCACTCAAAGTACCTTGGGCATCAGCAAAGGCACAATTCGGACATGCCTATAGTACGGCTCGACGCTATATGGCCTTTCCATTCTCTTTAATTTTTTTTATTTGTTACCGTAGGTGCTTCAAAACCTGCTCATCCTACGGACTCATTAGGACTCTATTCGAGCCCGGTTCCGTACAAATAGTTGAAAACCATTCCTCTTAAGGAATTTTTCTTACTCAGGCGAAAGCGGCGTAGACGTGTGGCAGGAAGGTGCAAAGGACTTTGTAGACCATAACTTCACTGAAGAACATGTATAGAGCTTTTTCCCTCGCCTTAGACCCCTGGCATGTAAAATGACCTTGGTGATTACGGCACCCTCTGTAAGATTACGTTTTGACTTATCAACCAGATTCCAGTAAACCAAATTTTTTTCTTTTCTTCTTTGGTATCGTCTTTGCTTACAGACTTCATTCCGCCTCTTTAGTCGCCTCAGTACAAATTGCCAAGGGATCTACATGGCAACATATGTGTAAAAGTCCGAACAGCTTCATAGCACAATTTGGCATCCCGAGATCAGCACTATATGCATCAGCTACAAATCATGTCTTTGGTCAACAGTTGGGTTGCCCGGCTCATGTGTTTGCTACCCTACGTTCCGTCTAATCGGCTAGGGTAGTAAAGGGAGAACTACTATGATTGTGTTTGTGGTTCATCTGGTTAAGCACCTCAGTAGGGAAAGCCGAAAACTGACTATCATGACGAGTTGAGAGCTGGTCAGCCACTTGGTGACTTATTACAATCTTTAGTGATTTTTTCCGTATTACATGAAGGACTGTTTCCCGGTCACATACGTAATGCATCCGCATTGGGACGGCCGCGTACTTACTAGGGCCTACTCTGTAGACCCATTGTCAAACTCCTACAGCTAAGTGAGAGTAATAAAACCACATAGTCTGATTGCCTGGTTCGCCACACTGATACCTCCTTCAAGAGTCTACAAGGCGAGCACCATTTAGCATGTCCTCAAAATAGCGCTTCGGTGGGCGATGGCCCTTGCTTTCGGGCGGATCCTCAACTGCCACTTTTTCGGCCTTTATTTTCACCCAGTGCATCTTAACACGGGCGAAGTCGATTCGCGCTCCTTCTATGCAGGACCACCTCCTAACGGCGTCAATTCGGGGCAGCGCATCGACAAGACGCCGCACAAGGCCGAAGTAGTTGTCCGGAATGGCCTCGGTTGTCCACAACCGAACTATGATGTCCTTCATGGATGCGCTGGACATCTTATGCAGCTCCGCCCGTTGTGCCATCTTGTCATTTAGCAGTGCAGGACGCTCCTGCCCTGCAAACTATGACCAGAAAATCTTCTCCGTTGTGTACCCCTCCTGGACCCAGAAGAAAAGGGCGGCGTCCGCATCACTCTTTGGCAGATCCGTGATAACTCCATAGTCGATTAAGCAAGGCATACCCTTGATCCCAAATTTAGCCTATAACAGAAAAGGCTTACCATCTGCTATCTGTCCGGCTTGACAAATTTCCTCGCACACCGCGCAGGATTCGGACCGCGCCTCCATGGAATCATGAAGGACCTTGGTGAGTTCGGTCCCCTTCGCCTTATTCTCCTCTTCTAAGGACTCGTACTTGCGGGCGGTGTCCTCGAGCCTCTGCTCCACCTCGGTCACCCGTTCCTCAAAATTGCACCGAGCAGCCTGTTCGACCGTTAAATCCGCAGTCTCTTTTTTAGCAGCCGCCTTGCTTACCCTAGCCTGGTCGTTGGCTTGGGTAAGCTCACCGTTGAGGGTTTCGACCACGGCAGCACCATCTGCACAAACACACACATTGCAGCTCTGGAAATCCCGCAGAATACGGACATAAACAGGCATAACATAAGAGTGTCTCATACCTTGCTCCTAGTCGAGCCGCTTGTTAAGAAGGACTAGATCCTCATTAGCCCGCTCTAGTTTTCGTTTGAGTTCGGAAATTTCCGCTCATTGGGCAGTCACCGCCAACAAGGAGACCCGTTTTAAATCCAAATGAAATAGCATGTTACCACATAATAACTGACTATTGATCCTCTGTTTGCTTTTCTTTCAAAGACCGAACAGAGTCTCATGGGCTACTGTCTATATACATGCATATTTCTCATAAAAATGATCAAAAATATTACATTGCATATGTAACACCCACAATGCAGCTATATCTCCTACGTGTCGGGGCACGACTTAGAGGCATAGCCGCATGGTAGTTTTGTCGCAAGAGGGGTAATCTTCACACAATCCAATGTACCGACTAAGAAAGAGATAAAGAGTTGGCTTACAATCGCCACTTCACACAAATAACATGTTAAACATACATCATCTAGAATACAATCAAGGTCCGACTATGGAACCAAAATAAAAGAAGACAACCCCAATTGCTACATACCCGATCATCCCAACTGGGCACCACTACTAATCAACCGAAAAAGACACAACACCACACACAAGATCTTCATCGAGCTCCCATTCGAGCTCGGTAGCATCACCTGCACTGGTATCATCGGCACCTGCAACTATTTGGAAGTTTCTGTGAGTCATGAGGACTCAACAATCTCACACCCGCGAGATCAAGACTATTTAAGCTTATGGGTAGGAAAGGGTAGTGAGGTGGAGCTGCAGCAAGCACTAAGCATATATGGTGTCTATGATATGCAAATGAGAGCGGGAAGAGAAGCAACGCAACGGTCGAGAAACTAGAAGTGACCCTGAAACTACTTACGTTCAAGCATAACACAAGAACGTTTTCACTTCCCGGATATAGCCGGAAAGAGATCATCACGGCTACACACGCGGTTGATTCATTTTAATTTAAGTTAAGTGTCAAGTTCTCTACAACCGGATATTAACAAATTCCCATCTGCCACATAACCGCGGGCACGGCTCTCGGAAGTTTATACCCTGTAGGGGTGTCCCAACTTAGCCCATCACAAGCTCTCACGGTAAACGAAGGATATTCCTTCTCTCGAGAAGACCCGATCAGTCTCAGAATCCCAGTTACAAGACATTTCGACAATGGTAATACAAGACCAGCAAAGCCGCCCGATGTGCCGACAATCCCGATAGGAGCTGCACATATCTCGTTCTTGGGGCAACATCGCACAGGTCAAGCTACGAGTAAAACCAAACCTCAAGTTTCCCCGAGGTGGCCCCGCAGGTTGCCCGGTTCGGACCAACACTTAGAGAAGCACTAGCCCGGGGGGGTTAAATAAAGATGACCCTCCGGAGCACGACTCCCAAGGCAAAAGTATAGGTGGTGGTGAGGCAAATGTTAAAACCAAGGTTGGGCCTTGCTGGAGGAGTTTTATTTGAAGCGAACTGTCAAGGGGTTCCCATAACACCCAACCGCGTAAGGAATGCAAAATCAAGGAACATAACACCAGTATGACGGAAACTAAGGTGGCAAGAGTGGAACAAAACACCAGGCATAAGGCCGAGCCTTCCGCCCTTTACCAATTATATAGATGCATTAATAATATAATAGATATTGTGATATCCGAACATATCCGTGTTCCAAACATGGAACAAACTTCAACTTCACCTACAACTAGCAACACTATAAGAGGGGCTGAGCAAAAAGCGGTAACATAGCCAAACAACGGTTTGCTAGGAAGGTGGGTTAGAGGCTTGACATGGCAATATGGGAGGCATGATATAGCAAGTGGTAGGTAGCGCGACATAGCAATAGAGCGAACAAACTAGCAAGCAAAGATAGAAGTGATTTCGAGGGTATGGTCATCTTGCCTGCAAAGTTCTCTGAGTTGTCGAAAGCTTGATCCTCGTTAGCGTACTCAATAGGTTCCTCGTTCACGTCCACGTCTCCCGGCTCTACCCAATGCAAGAAAACAAGAAATTGAACAACAATCAATCACGGTGCAATGCACAAGCAACATGATGCAAAACATGGCATGATATGCGGGATATGATATGCAATGCATATGCATGCTCGGGAAGGGAAAGAATGATCAAGGCATCAACTTGGCAAACCAAGTATGCCTCTGGAAAGATGAGATGATTTCGGTTGAAATCGATATAAAGACCACTCAAAACGGATGCACGATTTGCAAATGGCAAGCAAAACAAGAATGGTGCAAAATTGTGTTAACAACATGATGGCACTTAGAATGCAGCAGGAAACTAAGCTACTGCACTCCAACATATCAACAAGGCAAATGGGAGTGATCTAAAAGAGATTCTTGACAAAACATGAACACTGAGCTATGGCTAAATCACACTAGACTAGGTTCAAACAAGCATGGCAAAAATGCAAAAGATACCAGCTTCACAGGAAAATACTCACATGTGAAAAACAACATCAGGAAGCACTCTTTAGAGCAAGCAAACATCATGCTACATGAACATATCATAGCAAACAAATGCATGGCATGATTCTAATAAAAGAATATATATCAAAAGTCCTTTACTGTCAGGACCCCGACTCGATGTCACATCGATCTAGCTGGTAACACCTCATATCACTTTGCGGCCTCACGCACAGTATCCCCACGGGTGTCGTCTTACCTTTTCCCGGGACCGTTTGCGCCTTTTGGCTCACGTATATGATAGTGTCGCTAGCATCCATATGATAAAGAGCCCGGGCTGACATGACTAGTCGTAAACCCAAAGTGGCACAGACTTACAGGGACAGGCATCCATGACCCAGCTTCGAACGTGTCGGTCATCAGCAAGTGGGTCCGGGCTGTAGCACTGGGCTAGCAGGACTCCGGTAAACCGGGCTGTAGCGGGCTAACAGGACTCCGGTACTCAAAGCGTGACATTTCCCCGAAGGGACAGACACAGGAACGAAGAAGGACACATGCCGGCCAGCCTAAGTGTTCCAGAGCAGTAGCAAGCTACCATGGCTCAGCGGTAACACTAGGAGACATTTCCCGGTAAGAGAGGCTACTAAAGATAAACAACTAGATAGTCAGATCCCACACATGCCAAGCATTTCAATCATACACACAATATGCTCGATATGTGCAAATACAACGAAGCATCACAACATGACTCTATGACACAAGTACTTTATTTAAGGCTCAGTGAGCCATACATAACATACACAAAGGTACGGGTCTCACGACCCCACATACAAGTCATACAGTCATACAAACCAGCAGCGGAAGTAACTTGTCTGAGTACAGACAACTAGTAAAAAAAGAGGCTTGGAAAGCCTAGCTATACTACGTGGTCCTTCACAAGCTCAGGGTCACCACCTGGGTCTTTAGCCTACTCGTTGATGTCAACGTCTACATAGAACCCATCAGAAGGGGTTGCAGCGTCTTCTGTAAAAATGTAGATTATAGCAACATGAGTACAAAGGTACTCAGCAAGACTTACATCAGATCCTACATACATGCATAGTATCAAGAGAGGTTGGTGGAGTTATTGCAGCAAGCCAGCTTTGACTCTTGGCTAGGCTATCCTACGATACTCCAACTTGAAATGGTTTTGCGCACACGAGTCCACTACTCACCACTTCAATACACTACCGAGGATCCACCTCCGTCTTCCTACGGAAGAGCCATCCTCGGCACTCACACTTGTCTTGAGGCTTTTAGTAGTTTCCATTTACTTGTCTATGAACTGTATAGGCAACCAAGTAGTCCTTTACCGCGGACGCGGCTATTCGAATAGATCATGTTAACCCTGCAGGGGGTACTTCTTCATACACGCTCTCACCACTTACCGTCGTTTACACGACATGTACTCGGCAACCTTCAAGCGGAAGCCCAACGTGGGTGTCGGCCACGACCTACCTAATCACCTAAGCCTCCAGTCCAGGTTTATCGCCTATCCAGGTTCCATCCGCAGGGAGTCCGGCCGAGGTTTCCCATACGGCCCCGAACGATGTGAACACGGTTCCCGAGATACCTAACGGGTATTCGGTACACCCGGCCACGTACCTACCGCATCACAGCCCACCCCTACGGTCAGCGCTGTCCACGGCCTCCAGTAGGCTACAAACACCAGAAACTACTTGCAACTCCTGGACGGAGAACTAGGGTGAATAAGAAGCCGAGAGGGTCCATTGGTTTCGGGCCCAATGCATGGTAGTAGCTGATTCTTAAATCACACATACAGATCTCAGTGCTTAAGGTCGGCTTCAATGAAACAACCCACCATGTACTCCTACATGGCCTTTCATCGATACCTTTACCAAATCGTGTTCACCACACCACTCTCATTACCGACATAATCATTTCACTCCAGCCCATCACCCAGATGAACCAGACCTGACACGACTCTAAGCATAGCAGGCATAGCAAGGTAGGAACAACACATACATATGGCTCAAGCAACTCCTACACATGCTAGTGGGTTTCATCTAGTTACTGTGGCAATGACAGGTCATGCAGAGGAAATGGGTTCAACTACCGTAGCACACAGCAGTTTGAATCGCGTTGTCTTAATGCAGTAAAAGAGAGCAGGAGAGAGAACATGGGATTGTATCGATATGATCAAATGGTTGGTTGCTTGCCTGATGGTTCGATGCACTGATACGGTTCTTCGTTAGGGTAATCACGGTACTCCTCGGGGACAGAACCTGCCGCAGAGAGCACCCATACACAAACATCACCAAACAATGTGCAACAATATGATGCATGCATGAAACATGGCAAGATGAGTGTATTGGGCTAATGCAACTAAAACCAGAAGGGTTTGAACAAATTTGAATCAAGGATTCAAATTTCAAATTCAAATATGGCCTTTTAAAGTGCTTTTCCTTGTTCTGCTTGAAACATCAATTTAACTTGTTTGATCATGCATGAAAATAGTACAGATGGATAGATTGGATTTTTCTGATCATTTTTCATATATAATTTGTCCAATTTGGAGTTACAGAATAAAAGTTATGAATTTTTGAAGTTTAAATAATATTCTGGAATTTCCTGATTTAAATTAAATCCAGAAAATCAATTACTGCGTCAGCCTGACGTCAGTGTGACGTCAGCAGGTCAACGGAACTGGTCCAGGTCAAACCTGACAGTGGGTCCCGCATGTCAGGGTGATTATTTTAATTAAAACTTAATTAAAACTAATCCTATTTAATTAACAGGGCTGGGCCCCACCTGTCATTGACTCAGGGGAGTCAACCAGGGCCCACCCGTGGTCAAACCCGAGTCGGCTGCACCGGCGTTTAGCCGCCGGCGAGCCCGACGCGGCGGCGGAAGTGGTTTTGGTCATTTCGGCCACCAAACGGACCGCGGAGACCACCGGAGTGGAGCTGAGGCCAACCCGCAGCTCTTGGCGGAGCCCGTTGGGGTCGGGGTGGCCGGAGTCGACGGCGGCGAGCTCGGCTGCGGCCGCCGGGGTTCGGTCGTGCACGGGAACGGTGCTGGAGCTCGAAGTCGAGCAAAGCGAGGCGCTAGGGATGCTCTACGGGGTCTTGCGAACTCGTTGGACTCGCCGGGGTGACCAAATGGTCACCGGAGCTGCGTCGACGGCGAGCTCGGCGACGGCGGAGGTTCGGCCGTGGTGGGGAGGTGGCTACGGTGAGGGAATGAGGGGAAGGAGAGGGGGAAACGGTGGCGTAGCTCACCGCGGTTGCAGTGGGCGTCGAAGCGGGCTCGGGGACGCGCTGGAGACGGCGAATTCGACGGCGACGGTGGTCGGAGCCCGAAGAGGGGAACGGCGACGTGGCGGCGATGCAGGGCTTCCGGGGAGCTGTGGAGCGGTGGGGAGGAAGAGGGAGTCGAGGCGGAGCTCCTGAGCTAGTCGGGGGAGCGAGGGGTGGTCGGAGATGGCTGCTATGGCGAACGGCGGCGACGGTGGTGTTCGGCCGTGTGAGAGAGAGAGCGAGGGAGAGGAGGGGAGAGCCGGGGGAGAGTGAGAGAGAGCAGGGGGGATCGGGACGGCCTGCGGGAGTCGTCCACGCGGCCAGGAGCGCGTCGGCAAGCAGGAGGTGGCCGCGCGGCCGTGCGCGCGCGAGCACGCAGCAGCTTCGGGGCGAGGGGAGGAAGACGACGGAGAGCTGCAGTGGTGGGCTGGGCCGCTGCTGGCTGGGCCGCACAGTGGAGGAGCCCAGGTAAGTTTTCCCCCTTTTTATTTCTGTTTCTGTTTTATTTAATATATCTGCAACTTTGTTGAATTAAATAAAATACCTAGGCAAGTTCAAAAATCACCAAACTATTCCTGGCCCATAGTTGGATTATTTCCAACATGAAACATTTTAGTTTGGAGATATTTGAGCATTTAAATATTTTATATTATTTTAAATGCCCAAATTCAAATATTTATGATTTAATTCAAAAACCCTAGGATGGCCTAGGAAAATGTGCACCATTTTTGGCAGAGGTTCTGAACCAAGACAAAAATGATGGGCATTTTAGAAGGGCATTTCAGGTTCATTGAAAAATTGTTTTAGTAACCCTAGTTGGTTTCAGAGGGGACTGGGGGTTCTGTCATCCCCATTTCAAGTTTCTGATGAAAGAGTAAACATGATGCAACACTCTAATGCATGACTAGCTAGGTTGTGACAACTCACCCCCACTCAAAAGAATCTCGTCCCGAGATTTGGGTTCCTCCGGGAAGAAGGCGGGGTACTCGAGTCGAAGACGATCCTCCCTTTCCCAAGTTGCTTCATCCTCAGAATGGTGCGACCATTGAACCTTGAGAAACTTGATATTATGACGTCGGGTGGTACGTTCGGCCTGAACGAGGATACGAATGGGGTACTCTCGATATGTAAGATCATCTTGGAGATCAAGCGTTTCGTGGTCCACTTCACGGATAGGATCCGAGAAACAACGCCTGAGTTGAGAAACATGGAAGACATCGTGAACTCTGGAGAGGTGTGGAGGTAGTTCCAACTGGTAGGCAACTTCTCCTCGTTTGGCAAGAATGCGAAAAGGTCCAATGTAACGAGGAGCCAATTTGCCTTTGATACCGAAACGATGGGTTCCCTTCAGAGGGGTGACCCGAAGATAGGCCTTCTCGTCAACCTCGAAAGTCATAGCCTTATGTTTTCAGTCATATTGACTCTTTTGACGGGATTGGGCTGTTTTCAACTTTTCACGAACGATACGAACTTGTTCTTCTGCTTCCTGAATCATATCCGGGCCAAAGAATTGTCTTTCCCCGGTCTCTGACCAGTTAAGGGGTGTTCGACATCGTCGTCCATAGAGAACTTCAAAAGGGGCTTTACCCAAGCTAGATTGATAGCTGTTGTTGTAAGCGAATTCGGCAAACGGAAGGCACTTCTCCCAGTCCATTCCGAATGAGATAACAGAGGCTCGAAGCATGTCTTCTAGAATTTGGTTGACGCGTTCCACTTGACCACTCGACTGAGGGTGGAAAGCGGTGCTAAAGGAAAGACGGGTTCCCATAGCATTTTGGAAACTTTCTCGATCCGAGTTAATTTCCAAAGGGACACCATGAAGGGACACTATTCGGGAGATGTATAAGTCTGCCAGCTGGCTAGCGGTTATACTCTCTCGAACAGGTAGGAAATGGGCTACTTTGGAAAGACGATCGACCATGACGAAGATAGCATTATTCCCTCTCTTGGTCCTGGGAAAACCGGTAATAAAATCCATACCAATTTTATCCCATTTCCATTCAGGAATAGCTAAGGGTTGAAGGGTGCCAGCAGGCCGTTGGTGCTCTGCTTTTACACGACGACAGACGTCGCAGTTAGCAATATACTGAGCAATTTCTCTCTTCATCCTAGTCCACCAGAACCTCTGGCGTAGGTCCTGATACATCTTAGTACTACCGGGATGAATAGTGAGAGGAGATTCATGAGCTTCCTTAAGGATTAATCGCCTTAGGTTGCGCACTTTGGGAACTACTAATCGATTCCCGAAGTATACGACTCCTTGATCATTAATGGAGAAACAATTCGCAATTCCTTTCTGAATGTCCCTCTTGATGCGGGAGATTCCCGGATCTACCTTCTGTGCTTTGATAATTTGATCCGTAAGGGTAGGTTTTTCCACCATGGTGGAGAGAAAACCTTGAGGAACAATAGGAAGGTTAAGCTTCCGAAATTCCTCATGGAGAAGCGGTTGACTTTGTTGTAACATCAGGTTGTTACAATAAGATTTACGACTTAGCGCATCAGCCATGACGTTGGCTTTCCCTGGGGTGTAGGTTATTCCTAAGTCGAAGTCGGTGATCAATTCGACCCAACGTCTCTGCCTGAGATTCAAATCCGGTTGGGTGAAAATATACTTCAGACTTTGGTGATCAGTGAATATTTCGCAACGATTACCGAGGAGGTAATGTCGCCAGGTCTTAAGTGCATAGACTACGGCTGCAAGCTCTAGATCATGGGTAGGATAATTCTCCTCATGTGGGTGCAGTTGTCGTGAAGCGTAGGCAATTACGTGTCGATCTTGCATGAGAATGCAACCTAGTCCTTGTCGCGAGGCGTCGCAGTAGATAACAAAGTCCTTAGAGAAGTCTGGCGGTACCAGTACGGGAGCAGAAGTCAGGCGTCTTTTCAGTTCCTGAAAGCTGTGCTCACATTGTGGAGTCCATTCGAACTTTTTATCTTTCTTGAGGAGTTCGGTTAGAGGTTTGGCAACTTTGGAGAAGTTCTCGACAAAGCGACGACAATAGCTCGCTAAGCCCAGAAAACTCCGAACTTGCTTGACCGATTCGGGTGGAGTCCAATTAAGGACGGCTTGAACTCGCTCAGGGTTAACAGCAATACCTTTACCAGATATTACATGACCCAGATAGGTCACTTCTGACAACCAGAATTCACATTTAGAAAATTTGGCATAAAGGCGATGCTCTCGAAGTTTCTGCAACACTAACCTTAGATGTTCGACATGTTCTTCCTCGTTCTTGGAGTAGATGAGTATATCATCGAGGTAAACCACGACGAATTTATCCAAATACTCCATGAAGATTGAGTTCATTAACCGAGAAAAGGTGGCTGGAGCGTTGGTTAATCCGAAGGACATGACGGTGTACTCGTATTGGCCGTAACGAGTAACAAAGGCCGTTTTAGGAATGTCCCCGTTCCTGATTTTGATTTGGTGGTAGCCCAACCTCAAATCCATCTTGGAGAAGACTGAGGATCCAGCGAGCTGATCGTACAGGTCGTTGATCCTTGGAAGTGGATATTTGTTCTTGATTGTGACCAAATTGACAGGTCGGTAATCTACAACCATCCGGTCCGTACCATCCTTCTTCTTGACGAATAGGACGGGGCAAGCCCACGGAGATGAGCTAGGTCGGATGAAACCCTTTTTCAAGGATTCATCGAGTTGTTTCTTAAGCTCGGCTAGTTCTAGGGGTGCCATCTTATAAGGTCTTCTAGCAATCGGAACAGTTCCTGGAATGAGGTCTATTACAAACTCAACATCCCTGTCAGGTGGAACACCTGGCAATTCCTCTGGAAAGACATCCGGGAAGTCACGGACTACCGGAACGTCCTCAAGGTCTGGCAAAGGGCTGGCGTTAAGAGAATATAATTGTCGCTTGGCTATTCGGGTCAAGACATTAACTATCTTTCCCGAAGGATGGGTGAGTTGAACAGTCCTAGAGAAGCAATCGATTTGGGCATGATGGGCCGACATCCAGTCCATACCCAGAATGATATTAATATCTGAAGATTTAAGGGCTATCAAAGACGCGAGGAAAACAAGTCTGTCGACTTGGATCTCATTCCCATAACTTACCCTAGAGGTCTGCCATCTAGACCCAGGGGTAGAGATTTCCATAGTGGATGGCATGTCACAGAATGCAACGTTATGCAGACGAGCATAACTTTCGGATATAAAAGAATGAGAGGCTCCTGTATCGAAAAGAACAGATGCCGGGTGGCAATTAACAAGAAGCGTACCGAGAACGACGTTGGGATCCTCTTGAGCTTCTTCGGCAGAGACACAGTTGACATGGCCACGTGAAGCGGTGACCGGCTTGGCGTGGAATACTTTTCCTGTCGGCTTGCCACGGCCAACAGCTTTAGCAGATTGATTGGGGTTGGTCTGGGGGCATTCACGCATATAGTGACCAGATTCCCCACACTTGAAACAAGTCACGGAACTGGTACGTGGAGGAGCATTGTTAGTTGAACCCCCATAGGGCTTGGCTGGAGCAGACTGTTGAACGGGGCGAGGCGCCTGGAAGGATGGCCTCGGTGTGAACCTGGGTGGCAGGGCGGTGTTGGGTACCCACACACGGCGCTTCTGAGGACCAGCACCGGATGAGGAACCCATGTGACGTCCATGCTTGCGTGTTGCGTCATAGTCAGTCTGACCAGTTTCAGCACTGATGGCTTTGTGGACAAGTTTCGAAAAAGATGTGCACTCATGCAGACGGAGGTCGCGGCGAAGCTCAGGACTAAGGCCCTTACGAAACCTTGCTTGCTTCTTGGCGTCAGTAGAAACTTCCTCAGTTGCATATCGGGCGAGATTACCAAACTCCCTGCTATAGGCATCCACAGAAAGTCGGCCTTGGGTGAAACTGCAAAATTCTTCACGTTTACGGTCCATGAGACCCTCCGGAATGTGATGTTCACGGAAAGCCTCGCTGAACTCAGCCCAAGTAGTGACATGGCCCGCTGGGTGCATAGCTCCATAATTCTCCCACCATAGACTGGCGGGGCCTTCAAGATGATATGCAGCAAAGGTGACCTTGTCAGCCTCCGCTACCAGCGCGGAACGCAGTTTGTGAGAAATACTGCGAAGCCAGTCATCAGCGTCGAGGGGCTCGACGGAGTGGTGGAACGTGGGTGGATGCAATTTGATAAAATCACTGAGTGACACCACGTTAGCCCTCTGATGGTGTGCTGTATTCTGTTCAATACGCTCCAACAAACGGTTTGTCTCACGCTTGTTTCTCTCAGCTTCCATCATAACCTCGGCTAGTGAAGGAGGATGAGGCAGATTTGCATCCCTAGCTTCACTGCCTTCGGCCTGCTCTTGAGAAGCAGGGTTAGCGCGCGTGTTGACCATCCTAGGTAAACAAGACAATGATTTAGTCAGGATGGTAAAATTCCGACATAGGATACATAATGTAAGGAATAACTCGGAATGCAAGATGATCATCCGTATGACATGGTAGATACAGAAACTGCTTCTTTTATTCCATCGTCATACACACCATACAGGGTTTAGTACAAGACCAAACAAAGTACTATTACGGTGAAAAGAGGATTACATCTCATCGGAGGCATTCCAAGCTCCTATACATTATTTTTCTACACCTCCGGAAGGAGTACAAACTAGGTCATATCCCACGAGTCACGCGGGACGATAGACGACACAGCTAGTGCGAACTAGTGATACTACCACTAACTTAGACCGATCCGTAGTAGTCCTCGTAGAAGTCACCTCCATAGCCTGGAAGCTCAACATGATCATCTGGAAACAGACGGTCTCGCGGAGCTTGTGGACCATAGGGGCTAGGATGAGGCCTTGGACCAACAAACGGTGGCCTGCGGGGACCGCGAGGTGGGGTGATGCCTCCTACATCACGCCAAACCATCACGTCTGGCAGAGCGGACCTCACAGGATAGAGATCGCGCATATCTGAATATCCAGCTTGCACCGCCGGTGCGAACCGAGTCAAAGTGGCCCAGTGGTCAGCACGGGTGTTGAAGAGCTCTAGCCTTAAGGCCCGATTTTCACGGTCCTTATCCTCGAGCATCTCAGCAGTGGTGCGAGTCCGTGAATCCTCCTGAGTGGGGTCAGCATAGATAGCCTGGAGATACCCTTGCGCTCCCGGAAGTGATCCTGGCATATACCGGAAATCAGAGTCCCGAAATAACCCAGATCTGACTCGCATAATGGTCATCATAGAGTAGGCGGCGTCCTGCACAGCCATCTCAATAGTAACCCCGAGTCCATAGGAGCAGTGAAGAGGCTCGGTAGATCCAGGATAAGATGGAAATAAACTGACAGTGCAGAGATACTGTCTTTGATTAAAATCTCGGAATTGCTCTTCGACCGTGTACTCGGGATACCAGCGATATCCAGCCTCAGTCATTACCCTGACCAACTTAGCAGTATGGCCGGGTACATCTAGGCATCGAGTCAGGCGAACCACTTGATTGAGGTCGCGAGTGGCCATCTGAAAGCATAATCATAATGCAAAGGCATTAGAATTTCTAGCAAAATTTCGGCAGCATAACAGCTGTAAATGCTCAAAAAGGATTTGAGACATTTGACAAAGGATTTCGTACCCACTCATCATCATCATATCAAAGTTCTGAAACCATTCTGGCAACATAATGTGGTAGTAGAACTGAACTAGGCTGGTAACCATCAAACTTATAAGGTACTACTGATTAGTAACTCGTGATCCTGATAGAGAGAACAGATCCTAATTCCTTAACCCCCGGTGGAAGAATGAACTGACTCAGATCAGAAAGTCATAAGGTATAAGGAGTAAAAAGAGCCTTACGTTCCAACCCACAAACAATTCCCCTACATATAACTAAAGAATTTCTAGACTCAACATCGACCAGTTTGGCTTGGAGAACCTACAGGCAGTCCGGCTCTGATGCCAACGCTGTCAGGACCCCGACTCGATGTCACATCGATCTAGCTGGTAACACCTCATATCACTTTGCGGCCTCACGCACGGTATCCCCACGGGTGTCGTCTTACCTTTTCCCGGGACCGTTTGCGCCTTTTGGCTCACGTATATGATAGTGTCGCTAGCATCCATATGATAAAGAGCCCGGGCTGACATGACTAGTCGTAAACCCAAAGTGGCACAGACTTACAGGGACAGGCATCCATGACCCAGCTTCGAACGTGTCGGTCATCAGCAAGTGGGTCCGGGCTGTAGCACTTGGCTAGCAGGACTCCGGTAAACCGGGCTGTAGCGGGCTAACAGGACTCCGGTACTCAAAGCGTGACATTTCCCCGAAGGGACAGACACAGGAACGAAGAAGGACACATGCCGGCCAGCCTAAGTGTTCCAGAGCAGTAGCAAGCTACCATGGCTCAGCGGTAACACTAGGAGACATTTCCCGGTAAGAGAGGCTACTAAAGATAAACAACTAGATAGTCAGATCCCACACATACCAAGCATTTCAATCATACACACAATATGCTCGATATGTGCAAATACAACGAAGCATCACAACATGACTCTACGACACAAGTACTTTATTTAAGGCTCAGGGAGCCATACATAGCATACACAAAGATACGGGTCACACGACCCAACATACAAGTCATACAGTCATACAAACCAGCAGCGGAAGTAACTTGTCTGAGTACAGACAACTAGTAAAATAAAAGAGGCTTGGAAAGCCTAGCTATACTACATGGTCCTTCACAAGCTCAGGGTCACCACCTGGGTCTTTAGCCTACTCGTGGATGTCAACGTCTGCATAGAACCCATCAGAAGGGGTTGCAGCATCTTCTGTAAAAATGTAAATTATAGCAACATGAGTACAAAGGTACTCAGCAAGTCTTACATCAGATCCTACATACATGCATAGTATCAAGAAGGGTTGGTGGAGTTATTGCAGCAAGCCAGCTTTGACTCTTGGCTAGGCTATCCTACGATACTCCAACTTGAAATGGTTTTGCGCACACGAGTCCACTACTCACCACTTCAATACACTACCGAGGATCCACCTCCGTCTTCCTACGGAAGAGCCATCCTCGGCACTCACACTTATCTTGAGGCTTTTAACAGTTTTCCATTTACTTGTCTATGAACTGTATAGGCAACCAAGTAGTCCTTGACCGCGGACGCGGCTATTCGAATAGATCATGTTAACCCTGCAGGGGTGTACTTCTTCATACACGCTCTCACCACTTACCGTCGTTTACACGACATGTACTCGCCAACCTTCAAGTGGAGGCCCAACGTGGGTGTCGGCCATGACCTACCTAATCACCTAAGCCTCCAGTCCAGGTTTATCGCCTATTCAGGTTCCATCCGCAGGGAGTCCGGCCGAGGTTTCCCATACGGCCCCGAACGATGTGAACAGGGTTCCCGAGATACCTAACGGGTATTCGGTACACCCGGCCACGTACCTACCGCATCACAGCCCACCCCTACGGTCAGCGCTGTCCACGGCCTCCAGTAGGCTACAAACACCAGAAACTACTTGCAACTCCTGGACGGAGAACTAGGGTGAATAAGAAGCCGAGAGGGTCCATTGGTTTCGGGCCCAATGCATGGTAGTAGCTGATTCTTAAATCACACATACAGATCTCAGTGCTTAAGGTCGGCTTCAATGAAACAACCCACCATGTACTCCTACATGGCCTCTCATCGATACCTTTACCAAATCGTGTTCACCACACCACTCTCATTACCGACATAATCATTTCACCCCAGCCCATCACCCCGATGAACCAGACCTGACACGACTCTAAGCATAGCAGGCATAGCAAGGTAGGAACAACACATACATATGGCTCAAGCAACTCCTACACATGCTAGTGGGTTTCATCTAGCTACTGTGGCAATGACAGGTCATGCAGAGGAAATGGGTTCAACTACCGTAGCACACAGCAGTTTGAATCGCGTTGTCTTAATGCAGTAAAAGAGAGCAGGAGCGAGAACATGGGATTGTATCGATATGATCAAATGGTTGGTTGCTTGCCTGATGGTTCGATGCACGGATACGGTTCTTCGTTAGGGTAATCACGGTACTCCTCGGGGACAGAACCTGTCGCAAAGGGCATCGGTACACAAGCATCACCAAACAATGTGCAACAATATGATGCATGCATGAAACATGGCAATATGAGTGTATTGGGCTAATGCAACTAAAGCCAGAAGGGTTTGAACAAATTTGAATCAAAGATTCAAATTTCAAATTCAAATATGGCCTTTTAAAGTGCTTTTCCTTGTTCTGCTTAAAACATCAATTTAACTTGTTTGATCATGCATGAAAATAGTACAGATGGATAGATTGGATTTTTCTGATCATTTTTCATATATAATTTGTCCAATTTGGAGTTACAGAATAAAAGTTATGAATTTTTGAAGTTTAAATAATATTCTGGAATTTCCTGATTTATTTTAAATCCAGAAAATCAATTACTGCGTCAGCCTGACGTCAGTGTGACGTCAGCAGGTCAACGGAACTGGTCCATGTCAAACCTGACAGTGGGTCCCGCATGTCAGGGTGATTATTTTAATTAAAACTTAATTAAAACTAATCCTGTTTAATTAACAGGGCTGGGCCCCACCTGTCATTGACTCAGGGGAGTCAACCAGGGCCCACCCGTGGTCAAAGTTAATGTCGGCTGCCGGCGTTTAGTCGCCGGCGAGCCCGACGCGGCGGCGGAAGTGGTTTTGGTCATTTCGGCCACCAGAGGGGCCGCGGAGACCACCGGAGTGGAGCTGAGGCCAACCCGCAGCTCTTGGCGGAGCCCGTTGGGGTCGGGGTGGCCGGAGTCGACGGCGGCGAGCTCGGCTGCGGCCGCCGGGGTTCGGTCGTGCACGGGAACGGTGCTGGAGCTCGAAGTCGAGCAAAGCGAGGCGCTAGGGATGCTCTACGGGGTCTTGCGAACTCGTTGGACTCGCCGGGGTGACCAAATGGGCACCGGAGCTGCGTCGACGGCGAGCTCGGCGACGGCGGAGGTTCGGCCGTGGTGGGGAGGTGGCTACGGTGAGGGAACGAGGGGAAGGAGAGGGGGAAACGGTGGCGTAGCTCACCGCGGTTGCAGTGGGCGTCGAAGCGGGCTCGGGGACGCGCTGGAGACGGCGAATTCGACGGCGACGGTGGTCGGAGCCCGAAGAGGGGAACGGCGACGTGGCGGCGATGCAGGGCTTCCGGGGAGCTGTGGAGCGGTGGGGAGGAAGAGGGAGTCGAGGCGGAGCTCCTGAGCTAGTCGGGGAAGCGAGGGGTGGCCGGAGATGGCTGCTATGGCGAACGGCGGCGACGGTGGTGTTCGGCCGTGTGAGAGAGAGAGAGCGAGGGAGAGGAGGGGAGAGCCGGGGGAGAGTGAGAGAGAGCAGGGGGGATCGGGACGGCCTGCGGGAGTCGTCCACGCGGCCAGGAGCGCGTCGGCAAGCAGGAGGTGGCCGCGCGGCCGTGCGCGCGCGAGCACGCAGCAGCTTCGGGGCGAGGGGAGGAAGACGACGGAGAGCTGCAGTGGTGGGCTGGGCCGCTGCTGGCTGGGCCGGCCAGCTGGCTGGGCCGCACAGTGGAGGAGCCCAGGTAAGTTTTCCCCCTTTTTATTTCTGTTTCTGTTTTATTTAATATATCTGCAACTTTGTTGAATTAAATAAAATACCTAGGCAAGTTCAAAAATCACCAAACTATTCCTGGCCCATAGTTGGATTATTTCCAACATGAAACATTTTAGTTTGGAGATATTTGAGCATTTAAATATTTTATATTATTTTAAATGCCCAACTTCAAATATTTATGATTTAATTCAAAAACCCTAGGATGGCCTAGGAAAATGTGCACCATTTTTGGCAGAGGTTCTGAACCAAGACAAAAATGATGGGCATTTTAGAAGGGCATTTCAGGTTCATTGAAAAATTATTTTAGTAACCCTAGTTGGTTTCAGAGGGGACTGGGGGTTCTGTCATCCCCATTTCAAGTTTCTGATGAAAGAGTAAACATGATGCAACACTCTAATGCATGACTAGCTAGGTTGTGACATTTACTGAACATGAGCCAAAAAGGCACAGAAGATTTGATGGCACATATGTAAACATAGCCAGTTTTATTAACAGTTTCAGACATGTTAATGATAGTAACTTTGCGAGCTCATGACATAAACAGATTTATGACAGTAAATTTGCAAGCTCATTACACTCACCACAAAGCATTAAATGACAACATAAGCATACCAATAACAAGAAGACATGTTAATTAAGCTAACCATGGCAAGAGCAAGTTAATAGAATGCATGGATCACTAGCAACAACCATGGCAATATGGATTAACATGTTAACAATCTGACAGGAACATTTTATAGGAAAAGTAGAGCAAGATAAAGACATTCTAGGGGACTCCATAATTGCAACCAGGGCAATGAATGGATAGAGCATAACCACACGTTAAAAATATCCGTACTGAAGTATCTCAAAATAAGCATGGATCTCATGGTAGCATCAAGTTTACATGGCATCCCTAAAAACAGCAACATCACAGAGCCTTGTTTGCATGCTTGTCCTAGTCACCACATAGATCACAAAAATACAAGACTTTCACCCTTGTAAAGATGGAATGATTTAGTTCACAACACATGTAGACCTCATGCTCGTAGAATGCACACATCAAATGCAAAAAAAAAATGACAAATCACGATGAACTGACAAGTACCAGCAGTTAACATTTTATAGCACTCTTGCATCAGGGATAAACATGTCAAGGTCAACTCTTATATGAATGCAACCAAGACCATCATGTAGAGCACAGAGAGTACAACAAATTTCATGTATGGATCACATCATTCGGACAAGCATGCACAATGTTACATGTCCCACAAAATGCAATAAGATGCTGAACTAAAATGACTTAGTGGAAAAACTACCCACCGCAGAAACAAGATCCTGGTCGGGGGTTTCTCCATTCCTCATACAAAGCATCCCTGGCGGAAGTCAACTCCGGCGGCGAGGGGGCGTGGGACTCAGGTGGGCTTCGGGAAGGTCGAGGGTCCATGGCGGCACAGGCTTGCCAGACCCAGGCACGGCGGGGTTGGAGGCGCTCTGGTGAGGCGGCGGTTGGATGTGGATCACAGCCCCCATGGCTCCTTTCTGTGCACGTACAGATTGAGAGAAAGTTCGTGAGAGTGAGAGAGAGAAGCACGGGGCAGGAAGGAGGAGACTGGCAGGAGGGCATGACCCTGGAGGTCGCCGGCGAGCGACTCCGGCGAGGTCCAGTGAGGCGGCGGGGAGCGAATGTCACATACCTAGCTTGGTTGTTGCATCATGTTTAAATTCAATTGAAATCTGAATTGAGGAATTTTCAAAGCCTCAGAAAAACCCCTAGAAATAACCAACATTTAAATCTCATCAAATGAGTCCAAGAAAATGTTCCTGTTATTCTGTGAAAATATTGGCATGAGGTGAAATTCAAACCAATATTTTTGGAGTCACAAAAATAATTTATCTAGGCCTTTGATTTAAATCAATAATATATTTGCGTTGGAATTATTTATGTTATATAAAGAAATAATGTCCAAATAATCCTAAACTGAAATGTTCCATGTCGGGTTTATTCCATACAGTGAGCATGAGCAGTTTGGTGATTTTTTGAATTGTCTAAGTATTTTTAATAAAGCCCTAAAGACTAAAAAAATAGAAAACAAATTAAAAGAGAAAGAGGGAGAACCTACCTGGTGGGCCAACCGGCCCACCACTGTAGCAGCCCAGCCGGGAAAAGCCAGCCCAGCCCACCTCCACCTCCCTGTTGTCTTCCACCACCTGCCAGTGGGCAGGAGGGCGTGTGCCCGCGGCACGCACGCGCGCGCCCGACCACCTCCTACTTCCCGGGGCGCCCTGATCCTTCCGTGGTGCCACGCCGCCCCCCAAGACCCGTATGGATCGATCTCTCCCTCCCTCGCTCTCCCCCTCGCCCATTCCCCACCATGGTTGAAGCCTCCATGGACGCACCACCGCCGTTCGCCGCTGCCATCGACCTCCCCACGCCCATCCAGCTATGCCATGAGTTCCGCCTCGACCCCCGCGTCCTCTGCACCAATCCAGGCGCTGCCAGGAGCTCCGTGATGATGACCCTGAGCTCTTCTTCCTCCTCGGACCCGTGGATCACCGTCGGTCGATTCGCGCCATCGAGGACGTCCCCAAGCACACTGAGTTGCTCTTCGACCTCCTACTGAGCTCCTTCGTCGTTTTCCCCTGTCCCCGTGGCTTGTCGCTTGCCTTAGCCGTGCTAGCCACCGTACCGAGCACCGCTGTCCGCCATGGACGCCGGGCATGGCGCTGCCGTGCCGCTCCACTCAAGCCGACGAGCCCAGCGATCTCCTAGATGTACCAGGAGGCCGTAGATCCCCTTAGCTGGCCTCGCCGTACCCTGCAGCCCCGCGCCCGCATCAACCCGAGCTCCGGCCGCCGCCTCGCTCGTCGCCGGTGCCTATGCAGGCCACCCCAGCTCCGACCGCCTCCACCGTTGGATGTGCCACCCTGCTAGCTCCCCGTAGATGCTTCCCGCGCGCCAAACTGGCCCCCGTAGCGAAATCCCGAAGCCCTCCGCCGCGTTTTGGTCGCCGCCGGCGGAACTCCGGCGAAGCCAATGTGGCACTGTCATTAGCCACTAATGACCCCACTAAACTAACCCCTAGCTCACTGACGGATGGGCCCCACTCTCTAATTAACCTGGTTTAGTTTCTGCTTAGTTTTAGCTAACCACAAGGGCCCCACAGGTCAGTTTGACCTGGCCACGTCACCTGTTGACCGGACCCCACCTGTCTATGTCACTAGCCTATTCTGGGTCACTGACCAGTGGGTCCCACTGGTTAGGTTTGACCTGGACCATGCCCCGTTGACCTGCTGACATCATGACGATGTCACGCTGACGCAGTAATTAATTTATGTTTTAAAACAATTCAGGAAATTCCAGAAAATGACTTAAACTTCAAAAAATCATAGAAATTAAACCGTAACTCCAAATGAAATAATTTATATATGAAAAATTATCAGAAATATTCAAGGAATCTGTTTATGGTACTTTCATGCATGTTAGAACAACTTATGGCTGCTGTTTAGGACAATTCACATAAATGGAATTTAAACCCTCACATATGGAGTTTGAATTTGAACCTAGGGTTCAAACCAACTCCATTTAACATGTTGCTAGTTGCATTAGCTCAAACCACAGCATATTGACATGTCATGATCATGCATCATATTGTGCATTGCATTGATTGTGTTTCTTTCTCTGTTGCCGGTATTTGTCCCCTCTTGATAGAAGTTGTTTCGATGTTGTGATCGTTGACACTGATGAAGACTCAATGCTATCTTCAGAAGTGCCAGGCAAGCAAAACCCCCTTGTTCATTCCAATACAATCCCACTCTCTCGCTCCTCCTCTCTTTTACTGCATTAAGACAACAATGTTTCATCTGTTAGATGTTGCGGTAGTTGAACCCCTTTCCTCTGCATGACCTGTCATTGCCACAGTAAATAGATGAAACCCACTAGCATGAGTAGGAGTTGTTTGAGCCCTGATGTGCCTACTCATTCATGTTTTATTGTCATGCCTGCTATTGCTTAGAGTTGTGTCAGGTCTGATTCATAGGGGATGAATTGGAAATTTGTGAACATGTCCTACTGTGTGTGAGCTAAATGTGTGAACACGATTTGGTAAAGGTAGCGGTGAGAGGCCATGTAGGAGTACATGGTGGGTTGTCTCGTTGAAGCCGTTCTCAGGAACTGAGTTCTGTGTTTGTGATCCATGAAACAACTAGTACCACACATTGGGCCCTGAAATATGACCCCGCTTGACTTACTGACCCCTCTCGTCCTCTGTCCAGGAGTTGCAACTAGTTTCTGGTGTTTATAGGATATGTGTTGGCGGCCGTGCGTAGCGCTGACCCTAGGGGTGGGCTATGATGCGGTAGATACACCGTGGCACGGTGTACCGGTCGCCCGTTTGGTGTCTCGGGAACCCTGCACACATCCTTTGGGGCTGTGAGCGAAACTCCGGCCGGATCTCCTCGCGGATGGAACCCGAATAGGCGATAAACCTGGACTAGAGACTTGTGCAGTTAGTCAGGTCGTGGTCTACACCCACGTCGGCTTTCGCTTGAAGTCTACCGAGCGCATGTCGTGTGCAGACGCTAAGTGGTGGAAACATGTGTGACGAAGTACACCCCTGCAGGGTATAAAACTATTCGAATAGCCGCGTCCGCGGTAAAGGACTTCTAGGTTGCCTATAACAGTTCATAGACAAGTGAAAGTGGATACTGTAAAATGCGCAAGATAAGCGTGAGTGCTATGGATGGAGTTCTCGTAGGGAGACGGGAGCGGATCCATAGTGGTGTATTGATATGGTGAATATTGGGACTCGTGTGCGCCACCTCAAAAGAGTTGCTTGCAGTCGTAGTTCAGGTTAGCCACTGAATTAAAGCAGGCTTGCTGTAGTTAAACTCCACCACCCCCTTTGATGATACCGATGCATATGTAGTTAGTTCTGATGTAAGTCTTGCTGGGTACATTTGTACTCACGTTTGCTTAATTTATGTTTTGCAGAGAGACTTCAGTCTCGCTAGTAGTTCCACATGGACTTCGACGTTTAGCTAGATACCTCAGCTACGATCTTGTGCCCTCGGCAGGATATGGTAGATAGTCAGGCTTCTTAGCCTTTTTCATTTGTAGATGTCTATACTCAGACATGTTAAGCATCCGCATGTGCTTGAATTGTATGCTATGATTGTTGGGTCATAAGACCCATCTTTGTAGTATCCCGCTCCTCGGAGCCTAATGTATAAATACTTGAGTTGTAGAGTTATGTTGTGATGCCATGTTGTATTTACACATATCGAGCATATTGTGTGTATGATTGAAATGCTTGGTATGTGTGGGATCTGACAATCTAGTTGTTTATCCTTGGCTGCCTCTCTTATGGAGAAATGAGTCTAGTGCTTCCATGAGCCATAGTAGTCTGCTACAGCCCGGTTCACCGGAGTCCTGCTAGCCCAGCACTACTGCTCAGGACACTTGACTGGCCGGCATGTGTTTCACTTCGTTCCTGTGTCTGTCCCTTCGGGGAAATGTCACACGGTGACATCCGGAGTCCTTCCTAGCCTGCTACAGCCCGGGTTCCCGGAGTCCTGTTAGCCCAGGGCTACAGCCCGGATTCACATGCGGCTGACCGACATGCTCGATGTGATTCATGTATGCCTGTTCCCATAGGTTGGTGCCGCTTTGGGTTCACGACTAGCCATGTCGGCCCAGGTTCTCTGTCATATGGATGCTAGCGACATTATCATATACGTGAGCCAAAAGGCGCAAACAGTCCCGGGCCAAGTAAGGTGGCACCCGTGGGAATACCATGCGTGAGGCCGCAAAGTGATATGAAGTGTTACATGCCAGATTGGACTCATTTGAAGAAGTCACTAGCCCTCTGGATCGGGAGCTCCTCTCCAGATCTGGAGGTCAAGGCGCGGGTGCGTGGATCGGGCCCGAGGCGGGCTCCCCGTGGGCCTGGCAGGCCGCGGCGGAGTGGGGCGCTGGGGAGGTGACGTGTCGCCTCCTGGTTAGGCCCGAGTGGCGGCGGTGCTGAGGTGGCGGCTTGCTATTGGTCGGGCGACATGTCCGGCGGACATGTCCGGCGCAGGTGGACATGTCCGGCGGTGCGAGGATGGGGAAGGTAGGGTTTGATCCACGAAAAAATGGAGAGGGAGGTGTTTATATAGGTAGAGGGGGGTAGGAATGTCCAAATGAGGTTCGGTTTTCGCCGACACGATCGTGATCCGAAGGCAGAGAACATGGAGATGGTTTAGATGGGTTATTGGGCTGTTTTGGAGGGGTGTTGGGATGAAACACAAAAGAGGCTTTCACGGTTGCTCGGTTAACCGTTCGGGCATCAAACAGCCTGCAAATTGAACGAAATTTGACAGGCGGTCTACCGGTGATACACCAAGGCCACTTGACAAATCTTGACCTATTCCGAGAATGTTTAACTTCCGCTCATGAAAAGAGACAAGAGGATTGCGCCGGGTGCATGAGGGAGTGTCGGATTGCAAAACAGAAAACGGGGAAATAGCTCGGATGCATGAGACGAACACAAATGCAAATGCGATGCACATGATGACATGATATGAAATGCATGACATGAACAAAAAGAAAAACAAAGAAAAAAACCCAACCACGAAGGGAATATCACATCGCATCTATGGAAAAGGCAAGAGTCGGAGTTACAAATATGGAAAGTTGTATCCAGGGTGTTACAACATACCTCGAAGCCTGCTAGCAGGCTAGAGAAGGCTTCGTTCAGCCCGCTCTCGGCAGACTGAATCTTCTCAGCCACCGTACCCACCAGGGTGCAATGTTCGTCTAGGACGTATGCACTTTGTAGTGTGTCCGCCATGGTATTCGATGCCTCCGGATTAACAAAGGACGCCACTCCCCCTTTCCTTGTAGGGGGTCGCTTACTAGACTCAGGAGCTGTATCGGTCTCTGAAGTAGTATGCGGCAGTGGGTCGGATTGACCGGGGCCCCCATCACCGGTCTCCGTGGGGACCGTACCCCCCAATCCTTCCGCAGCCGAGGTGTTGCCCTCCAGTGCAGTCAAGTCG
>NC_041382.1:287529153-287536219 GCF_002162155.2 Triticum dicoccoides
CCCCAGGGAGGGCCTATGCGATGACACCTCGGTATCATCCGCTCTAGGCAGTGTGGAAGCTAGGGGAGGCGATTCGCCCTCCATCAACTCCGGTGGCAGACCCCCAGAGGACGAGGATTGCTGGGGAAGACTGCGTGCCGGACTAACGGAAAAATAGAACTTAGAGTTATCATCAAAGTCCATAGTGATTGGATGTATATGGAAAAATCTCGGACTACTTACGAGTTGGCTTGGGGCTTGGTCCCGCAACGCTGTGTCGGGATGGCCTCGGTGTCTTACTCCGAGTCATCTGGGAGGATAATTTTGTCCCTCTTGGAGGCTTCGGCCTCCAAGTCTTCATAGGTTGCCCTTTTCTTGCCTTTGTGGGGAGGATCTTCTTATTCCTCCTCCTCCTCATCAATGTCATCGCCGTCGTGAGGGGACTGGGCATCAGCTTCTCCGGACATTGCGTCCGAAGTGTCCTCCTCTTTCTTCTTCTTCTTCTTCTTCTTCTTCTTCTTCTTCGTCTTCTTCTTCTTCTTCTTCTTCTTCTTCTTCTTCTTCTTCTTCTTCTTCTTCTTCTTCTTCTTCTTCTTCTTCTTCTTCTTGTCCTTCTTTACCGACGCCTGGTATGGCGCCGGGACTAGCATCCTCATTAATAGAGGATCGGCTGCGTTTTCGGGGAGCGGTGCCGGACACCGGATCTGCTCCACCTTTTTAGTCTAGACCTGTTTGGAGATAAAATACTCAATACTTCTCCTTAATATGGACACATCAATTGGTGTTCGGAGGTTTTTTACTTACCTAAGATGTTGGATGATTGCAGTCGAGGCCGGTGTCGTCCGATGACTTTGGCCACGACTTCTGCTTCTTGAAAAGCTACATCCAGATCCCCTTATGCGTTGTGTCGTAGAACCGTTGTAGGGTCCGCGACCCTTTCGGATTGAACTCCCACATCCTGAGGGATCGCCACTGGCAGGGAAGTGCTTGGCAGATTAACATCACTTGGATCACATCAGCAAGGGTAATGTCCTTCGCTATCATGCCTTTGACGTGCTTCTGCAGCCGCAACACCTCGTTGACCGACCCCCAGTCTGGATCCTTATCGGTCCAGGATGTGAGCCTTAGCGGGGGTCCAGATCTGAAGGCTGAAGCGGCTGCCCACTTGGAGCCACGGGGTTCTGTGATATAGAACCATTCCTGTTGCCATATCCTGATGGTGTCCACAAAGCCTCCCTTTGGCAAGTTGACTTTGGGGAGCTTCCTCGCCATAGTGCCACCGTAGTCCACATGTTTCCCATCGACCACCTTCGGCTTCATGTTGAAAATCATGAGCCATAACCCGAAGTGTGGAGGGACAGAGAGGAAGCCCTCGCACACGACGATTAATGCCAAGATGTGCAGGAATGAATTTGGGGCCAGATCGTGAAAATATAGCCCGTGGGTAGAACATGAGACCCCTCATGAAGGGGTGGAGGGCGAATCCAAGTTCGCGGAGGAAGTGGGGGATGAATACCACCCTCTCGCTGGGCTCCAGACTAGGGATGACCTGCGCCAGATCAGGAAGCCTGTGCTTGATTTCCGCGGTTAGATATCGTGCCTCCTGCAGCTCCTTGATGTTCTCCTCCATGATGGAGGAAGCCATCCACTTGCCCTGAGAGCCGACCACGGATGGAGGAGTTGCGGAGGGGGGAAAAGCTTGGAACTTGTGCGCTAAAGCTGGAGGATGGGGAAGCAGAGAGAGAGAGAGAGAGAGAGAGAGAGAGAGAGAGAGAGAAAGAATGAGGCATGGGACGGAAGAGTTGAATTCTATCCACTTATATGGACTGCGAATATCAAGCGTCCCCCTTTTTAGCCTTAAAACTGTCCTATTCCCAAGGGGTTGTGTGAACGGTATGGTTAGATTACCGAAACTCGTATTGACGAGAATCCTGCAATAAGGGACACGATCTCTATTTTGACAAGACGTGACAATAGGAGTTATGTGTTAAAACAGAGCTATTCAAAAACGGTTCGAAATAATAACAGAGCTAAGCATGTCGTTTCGCCTGAAAAAGCTGTCGATGGATATACCTTATTTTAAGTATTAAGCTTTTATGGTTGGAGAGTCAACTTGTTAAACATATCTGGACACAGTTCTCATTGATAAACTACTTTCATGTATTCGGAGGAGGAAACCGCCTTGCAATGCCGAAGACACTCTACGCGCCAGACACATCGTCATTGAAGCCTGGTTCAGCGGATACTGAGGGAGTCCGGTATTAGGGGGTCCTCGGGTGTCCGGGCTATGTGACGTGGGTCGGACAAATGGGCCGTGAAGATACAAGACGGAAGACATTACCTCATGTCCGGATGGGACTCTCCTTTGCGTGGATGGTAAGCTTGGCGTGCGAATATGAAGATTCCTTTCTCTGTAAACCGACTTTGTACAACCGTAGCCCTCTCCGATGTCTATATAAACAGAGGGTTTATTCCATTGAGGCAATCATAATCATATATGCTAGACATCTAGGGTTTAGCCATTACGATCCCGCGGTACATCAACTCTTGTAACCCCTATACTCATCAAAGTCAATCAAGCAGGATGTAGGGTATTACCTCCATCAAGAGCGCCCAAACATGGGTAAACTGTGTCCCTGTCTCCTGTTACCTTCGATCCTTAGATGCACAGTTTGGGCCACACTACCCGAGATATGCAGGTATTGACACTGACAAGGAGCTTCAGGAGGCAAGAGCTATGCGGGGCGACCGTCGCCCACCGCCCGGCGTAGCTCCATGTCCCGGCGAGGACAGTGAGTTGCGCGCCTGCGACAACATGCTCGGGCTCACCAGGGCCGCGTCTAGGGAGCTCTTCTGGCCATCCCACATTGTCCAGTGCGAGGGGCCCCCTCACAACTACATTCAGATGCCCTTCGGCTTGCTGAACAGGGCTTCCGCGCATCTGCGCCACATGCGGAGCGTCCTGGCAGTTCATGAGGCCAGGCACCAGGCGATCCTAATGGAGATGGCAACAGATCCTCGCAAGCCCCTCGGGTCTTCAAAGCCTCCCGAGGTTCAGGGCCGAGGCAGCTCATGAGGAGCGGCTTCTGCAGCATGCAGCTTCAGCTACCCCAACACTTCTTCAGCAATGGTGCCAGGTGACATCTTTTTGGTTTGTTCAGTTGGGGCGCTTCTCGGGCTGCATTGTCCCCAAGCCGTGTGGGTCCGTCCCCGCGGCATGTGTCCTTCCTGCACCTGTAAGAACTGTCTTTACCTTCTTCCACGAGTTGCTTTATGGTTATCACCTGCCTTCTTAGCACTATATTGTCCTTCACAGCCTCCCCGCGCTGCTCTGCCGCCCCTTGCTCATCCCGCAACGGGGGCTACACACGCTAGCAGGGCGCCCATGCTCGGGTTCGTCCATGTAGTGCTGAGAAACCTGAGAGATCGAGCTCTGGCTCGCGGCCTGCCCCGCGCACGCCAACTGACCAGTTCCTTAGTGCCTTCATCTTCTTGTCGAATGACCAGCGGCTAGACAGCGAGCGTGGTTTGTGACGTGTTCTCTTCCATGGACTAATTTGCAGGAACCTCCGGAGCTTAACAATGGGAAGGCCCCCTGCTGGCCGTCCCTTTTTCACACAATTCGCTTGCACGTTAAAAGGGGTTCCTAAGCACCGCGTCTCAGGAGCCTTACTGGTTCTCCAGCCCTCACCCCCTTACCTTGACCACGGCATCGCGACCTGGCATACCAGCGGCTGCTAAGCCCCGCTCGAGGGCCGGGACCCGAGGGCGTAGAGCATCGAGATGAGCGAGGAAAAGGGGGAGGCCGGTGTGAGCCCTACCTTGAAGCGACACCGCTAAGGCATGAGCACGCGCTGTGCAAAGGAATCGCCACAAGCTCACAAAGATAAGTAACCCATACATGTCAGCGCGAACCTCACGACCTAATCTCTAGACCCATGGCAACCCGCTTCCCTTTCCGACCTTCAAGGAGCTACTTGCATGGCAAAGGGGACCTCTTGAGCATCGCGCCTCAGGAGCTCTCATCGGACCCCGGGCCGCTCACCTCCTAGCTTGACCATGGCATCACGACCTGGCATACTAGCGACGGTTGAAGCCTGCCTGGGGACTGGGTCCTGTCGGCATAGAGGGCTAAGCTACTGTAGGTACGGAAGTGGGGCCAACCATGCCAGAGTGAGATACACAATTTCGACATTGTACCGAGGAGGATAGCATTAAAGTAAAAGAAGAACTGTTTTTTACACGCCCCCATGGGGCCCGTTATAATTCCGCGTAGGGAAACAAAAGAAGATCTCGAAGGACCGCGGCCGCTGGGTTTCACCGACGACACCGAGCGGACGCCGCAGCCGTGCTCCGGGCGCGGCGAGAGCTCGGTGGCACGTAGCTGTTGTCGCTGGACTCCAGGGACTCGCTGGGCTCGGGCGAGTCGCTCAATTCCAGGAAGCCATCGCTGCTACTAGAGGAGCTGCTGGTGAGTCCGGGGGCGAGCTCAACAACCGCGGCCGCGCCGTGCGGGATGCTCCCCCCGTGCCAGGATGTAGTATCCAGCGTGCTATAGCCACAACTCGATCGACACCCTCGACGGCATATCCTCTGCGAAGAATCATGGTAACCAGATCCACGTGTGCGGCGGCATTTCCGCCCATATCTGGAACTCACGCGAGGTACCCTCAACATGAGTTTGTGGGCCAGCTGGATGTGCAGCCTCAGCTTGCCCACCGGGGTCCCGGACCGCGTGGCACTAGGCATTACTACCTTGCCTAGGGCGCTGCGCATGGCCCGGGATCGAGAAGCTAGGCAAAGGCCTCTCGTACCAAGGCTGTGTCACCGCCTATCCTTCGCCAGCGATGCAAGGGCAGCTAAACCTCTTCTTCGACGAAGTGGTTCAGGCTCCTCCCGATGGGCTCTCCCCTTCTCCTCCATGGAGAATCTCCTGATTGGAACCATGGATGCTACATCAAGACGGAGTAGAAGAAGGAGCGGGCGGCGAGAAGACGGAGATGAGCAAGGGGGGCCCTGTCCCTCCCTCATTTATAGCCGGAGGGAGGCCAACCGCCTTCCTCCATGATCGCATGTAATGATGGTTTTTTCTGCATGCAGTAGGGTCTTGTCAAATCGAGCGGTTGCCAAGGCAGTGTGGGGAAGCGGAGACGCCCACGTCCCATCAATTGACACGCTCGACCAAGGCCGCAGGCGGTTAGGGCTCGCGACTCTTCGCACTTGCCCTTTGGATTCTCCTCGAAGGCAAGTTCATGACGCTAGGCACCAGGCGATCCTAATGGAGATGGTGGCAGATCCTCGCCAGCTCCTCGGGTATCCAGAGCCTGCCGATGTTCAGGGCCTAGGCGGCTCATGAGGAGTGGCTTCTGCAGCACGCAGCTTCAGCTACCCCAACACTTCTTCAACAATGGTGCCATGTGACATCTTTTTGGTTTGTTAAGTTGGGGCGCCCCATCGGCTGTATTATCCCCAAGCCGTGTGGGTCCGTCACTGCGGCATGTGTCCTTCCTGCATCTGTAAATACTGTCTTTACCTTCTTCCACGAGTTGCTTTATGGTTATCACCCGCCTTCTTAGCACTATATTGTCCTTCGTAGTCTCCCCGCGCTGTTGTGCCGCCCCTTGCTCATCCCGCAATGGGGGCTACACACGCTGGCAGGGCGCCTATGCTCAGGTTCGTCCCTGCAGTGCTGACAAACCTGAGAGATCGAGCTCTGGCTCGTGGCCTGCCCCGCGCATGCCACCTCACCAGGTCCTCATTGCCTTCATCTTCTTGTGGAATGATCACCGGCTGGACAGCGAGCGTGGTTTGTGATGTGTTCTCTGCCATGGACTAATTTGCACGAACCTCCGGAGCTTAGCTATGGGAAGGACCCCAGCTGGCCATTCCTTTTTCACGCAATTCGCTTGCACGTAAAAGGGGGTTCCTGAGCACCGCGTCTCAGGAGTCCTTACTGGTTCTCCAGCCCTCACCCCCTGCCCATGACCATGGCATCGCGACCTGGCATAGCAGTGGCGGCTAATCCCCGCTCGAGAGCCAGGAACCGAGGACGTAGAGCATCGAGATGAGCAAGGAAAAGGGGGAGGCCGGTGTGAGCCCTACCTAGAAGAGTCACCGCTAAGGCATGATCAGGCGCTACGCGAAGGAATCGCCACAGGCTCACAAAGATAAGTAACCCATACATGTCAGCGCGAACCACACGACCTAATCTCTAGTCCCATGGCAACCTCGCTTCCCTTTTCGACCTTCACAGAGCTGCTTGCATGGGAAAGGGGACCTCTTGAGCATCGCGCCTCAGGAGCTCTCACCGGACCCCAGGCCTCTTGTAACGCCTCGGATGTAACTTTCCCAATTTGTACTCCAACTCTTGTCGTTTCCGGCGTTAAGTTATATTTATTTCTCGGGTTCGGGTCTTTGTCTCCATGTGTTGTTTTCGTTTTTCGTGCATCCCATATCATCTCATCATGTGCATTGCATTTGCATATGTATTCATCTCATGCATTCGAGCATTTTCCCCGTTGCCCATTTTGCATTCCGGCGCTTCGTTCTCCTCCGGTGGTCATTTCTAGCTTTCTTTTGTGTGTGGGGATTAAACATTTCTGGATTGGACCGAGACTTGTCATGCGGCCTTGGTTTACTACCGGTAGACCGCCTGTCAAGTTTCGTATCATTTGGGCTTCGTTCGTTACTCCAACGGTTAACCGAGGGACCAAAAAAGCCTCGTGTGTGTTGCAGCCCAACACCCCTCCAATTTGGCCCAAAACCCACCAAACTCTGCTCCATCTCCTAGAGCGTTTGATCACGATCGCGTGGCCGCAAACCGCACCTCATTTGGACTCTCCTAGCTCCACTTATGCCTATAAATAGCCCCCCCCCCCCGTTTTCGGATCTCGGATCTCTCCCCGAAACCCTAGTCTAAAAAAACAGATCCTCGCCGCCGCCTTCGTCCAACCGGGTCGCGCCAAGTGGCGCCGCTACCTTCCACCGCCGCCGAAGCCCGCTCGGCCCGAGGAGAGCCCCCGAGGCCCGAGCCGCCGCCGCCCAACACCCGCGCGCCCGCCGCCCTTCGTCTTCGCGCCCGGTGGCC
>NC_041382.1:287536320-287545603 GCF_002162155.2 Triticum dicoccoides
CCGGCCCGGCGCCGCCCCGCCGCCGCCTAGCACGCCGCCGCCCCGGCCCGGCCTCTCCTCCCCAAGCTCCGGCCTCCTCTTCTTCCTCTCCGGCAAGAACTCCGGCGGTGAACAGTGTTTTCCGGCCATCCTCGATTCCCGTGCCCGATCAGGATCTAGATCTGGAAATTTGACGGTTGACTTTTTTCCTCCGAACCCTAATTTTTATGCCTACTTTGACCGGTGATATCTCTGCATTCGTAGCTCCGTTTTGGGCATATAGTATATCAAAATGTTCGCCTCGACAAGTACATCATTTCATTCCATTGCATCATTTTCATTTGAGCTCATCTTGATGCCCAAAATGCTGTTAGAATGAGGCTTCGTGAGTTAATTGTCAGATCTGCTAGTTCATCTTAGACTTTTGTCATTTTTGCCATGATTATTGTGTGCATGCTATGCCTGTGAGTCCTTCATGTGTTTTGTTATGCGTTTTTTCTTCTTTCCAGAGGTGCAACCCATGCATTTTTAGGATGTGTGTGGTGACTTGTGCAAGCTTGCAAAGTCTGGGATTATTTAGTTCATGATGCCATATGTTCAGCTTGTTTCCTAGTGATCCGTGCCTCTTTTGAGGATGATTAGTAAAGGAGTTTTTTTAATAATGTTATTCTCTATCCATCCATGTCTTTCTTTGAAATTATGGAGCACCCTAGCTTGAGTCAATCGAGCTCTACTTTTGCTTCGTGGTGAATCTGGGCAGATCGTCAACTCGTTTGCGATTTTGCCGATGTTGTTGTAGTTGATCCGTGCATGCTATGCCATTGTTCTTGCCATGTCTAGCTAGCATTTTGTGCCTTATTAATGGATGTATGCTTGCCTTGCCATGACTTGCACCGTGGTGAGTGCATCGAGCTTGTTTACATGCCTTCGTGAGTTATATTTTAGCATGTCTCAGTTTTCACTAAGTCTGAAAAACTGATTGTGTTTGAGCTATGTTCGTGTGCTTGTTAGTATATTTTGTGATCCCTTTTGGCCCCAGGTCACTTAGGGACTTTTGTTAAGCTTGTTGAGTAGCTCCATGCCATGTTTGTATTTGTCATAATCAGGTCATGTATCATGTTGTTTTGCTGCTCCGAACAGGGCTTCGTGATCTGAAATTTCAGACAAGTGTTAATTTCACTAAGTCTGGAATCTGTTTTGCATTTGCGTTTTTGCCATGCTTGTTTGAACCTCCTAATGGATGAATTGGCCGTGGCTCAGTGCTAGTCTTTTGTTAAGCATCTTGTCTGCATCCCTGCCATGTATTTCATTGTCGTGTTTGGTGGCTGTAGCATGTTCATCTCATTGCATTTAGATGCCTACTTGCTGTAAATCGCAAACCGGTGTCAATTTTGAATCGCTTGCCATTTCCAAACCGTAACTCCGATTCCGGCGTTCTTTATATCGTTTTCAAGCGATTTCATCCCATCTTTCCAGTGGCACACTTGGTTTTCCAAGTTGAGGCCAGGTTCATGCATTTCCTGTCATATCTTGCATTTTGCATCCCGCATAGCATATCATCATTTCATCATATTGCTTGTTCTTGCACGTGGTTGATTGTATCCTTGTTGCTTGTTTGTCTTGTTTGGGTAGAGCCGGGAGACGAGTTCGCTACCGAGGAGCTCGTTGAGTTTGCTTGTGATGATCCAGTCAACTCTGACAACTGTGCAGGCAAGATGATCATACCCTCGAAATCACTACTATCTTTGCTATGCTAGTTTGCTCGCTCTTTTGCTATGCCAATGCTATGATGCCTACCTTTTGCTTGTCAGCCTCCCAATTGCCAAGTTGAACCTCTAACCCACCATGTCCTAGCAAACCGTTGATTGGCTATGTTACTGCTTTGCTCAGCCCATCTTATAGCGTTGCAAGTTGCAGGTGAAGATTGGAGGTCGTTCCTTGTTGGAACATCTTTTATTTACTTGTTGGGATATCATAATATTGCCTTGTTATCTTAACGCATCTATATACTTGGTGAAGGGTGGAAAGCTCGGCCTCTCGCCTAGTGTTTTGTTCCACTCTTGCCTCCCTAGTTTTCGTCATATCGGTGTTATGTTCCCGGATTTTGCGTTCCTTACACGGTTGGGTTATAATGGGAACCCCTTGATAGTTCGCCTTGATTAAAGCTTTTCCAGCAATGCCCAACCTTGGTTTTACCATTCGCCACCTATCCTCTTTTTTCCCTTGGGTTACCGGAGCCCAAGGGTCATCTTGTTTTAACCCCCCCCCCGGGCCAGTGCACCCTCTGAGTGTTGGTCCAAACCGGGGAGCCTGCGGGGCCACCTCGGGGAAACTTGAGGGTTGGTTTTACTCATAGCTTGACCTATCTGAGTGTGCCCTAAGAACGAGATATGTGCAGCTCCTATCGGGATTTGTCGGCACATTCGGGTGGTGTTGCTGGTCTTGTTTTAACCTGTCGAAGTGTCTTGAGCTACCGAGATACCGAGTCTGATCGGAACATCTTGGGAGGAGGTCTATTCTTTCGTTGACCGTGAGAGCTTGTCATGGGCTAAGTTGGGACTCCCCTGCAGGGATTGAACTTTCGAAAGCCGTGCCCGCGGTTATGGGCAGATGGGAATTTGTTAATGTCCGGTTGTAGATAACTTAAATTAAACTTAATTAAAATAAATCAACCGTGTGTGTTATCGTGATGGCCCCTTTCCGGCGGAGTCCGGGAAGTGGACACGGTGTTGGAGTTATGCTTGCGCAGGTTGTTCTTCTAGATTCTTGCTTGCGCTTTGCCTCCTCTTCTCACTCTCTTTTGCGTATAAGATAGCCACCATATATGCTAGTCGCTTGCTGCAGCTCCACATATGTTTGCCTTATCCTTCCTATAAGCTTAAATAGTCTTGATCGCGAGGGTGCGAGATTGCTGAGTCCCCGTGGCTCACAGATACTATAATTCCAGATGCAGGTCCAGGTGATTTCGCTCCAGGTGACGAGTACGAGCTCAAGTGGGAGTTCGACGAGGACTCTCAGCGTTATTATGTTTCCTTTCCCGATGATCAATAGTGGTGCCTAGTTGGGGTTCGATTCAGGGCCTTGTCGCATGTTGGGTTTTCTTCTATTTTGGCGCCGTAGTCGGGCCATGAGTGTTTGTATGATGGATGTTATTTATGTACTTTGATGTGACGTGGCGAGTGTAAGCCAACTATGTATTTCCCCCTTTTATTATATATTACATGGGATGTTGTAATGATTGCCTGACTTGCGACATTGCTTTCAATGCGGTTATGTCTCTAAGTCGTGCCTCGACACGTGGGAGCTATAGCCGCATCGAGGGCGTTACAAGTTGGTAATCAAAGCCTTCCCCGACCTTAGGAGCCCCATTGCTTGATCATTCTAGCAGCCGAGTTGTGTCTAGAAAAAAATGTTTTGAGTCATTTAGGAACTATATATCGGAGAGCTTAGGAATTCTTTTTACTTCCCAGTCTCCTCATCGCTCTGGTAAGGCATCCTGACGTAGAGTTTTGACTCTTCTCTTCTCAAATTTCACTAAAAAAAATTTTTAGGATCACGTGAGTATCTTGGAATCGTTTCGATGGCTTATGATGAGAACATTGACTTGGTGCCTCCTGCCAGGGGTTTAGTGGAAGTGTCCCGGGGAGTTGAACTCTGAGGTGTTGTCATCATAATTTTATCGTTGCAATTCTGGAATACTTGAGATATGTTCGCCGACATCGAAAATCTCTTTTATGCAGTTCGTTGGTGAGATAACCTCGACGCCACCCAGTACTGGGGCGGGAGTTCGGGAGTATCGCCATAACTTGTATAACGGATGCTTTTCGAAGGTTGAGGTAGATGGTTTCCGAAGGTTTGTTGGTTATGTGTTGAAGGATGGATACAGCTGGATGTAGGATTTGCTAGTTTGGGTGATATATTATGCTTCCCCTGTATCCCCAACACCTGATTGCATAACCGGAAAATTTCGGGAGTTTCATAGGTGGGAATTCTCGTAGCTCTAGTTCTTCTTCCACGGATACTGGTTTGAGATTGGGATTTCTTACCGATTATTCTTTCTTGATCCGTACCTTGTTGATTTAATTCTTCTACCTTCATTCTTCGTGGCTACGCAATTTAGGGATATGTGACCACTTCAAGAGAAATGCATTCGTTCATTTTGTTTGGATGTGAAGACTTTATGTTGCAATTTTCATTCCGTTGGATTCAGCTTCAATATTTATCTATCAATGTGCTCATGGTGGTCAACCTCTTCAGGATGGCTCCTCCAACGCGCACGACTCCGAATCCTGATCTGCCACCGCCTCCACCTCCTCCAGAGGCATGGCAAGCTATGATGGCCGCAACCAATGCAAACACACAGCTGATCATGCAAATTCTTCAAGAGCGCAATCAAGGCAGTCAAGGGAATCAATGCAGCAATCAGAGTCACTTTGCTACACTCAACCAGTTCCTTGCTAACGGGCCAAAGACTTTCAGCAATTGTGTTGAGGCAACCGATGCTGACGATTGGCTTGTGGATCTGTGTAAGCATTTCGAGTGCAGTAACGTCAGGCCTGAGGACTTTGTCAAGTTCGCTTCCTTCCAACTCAAAGATCAAGCTGCAGAATGGTTCCAGCAGTACAAGGACTCCAGAGGTGGACGTGTTATCACTTGGGATGATTTCCGTCGAGAATTCCGAGCTCATCATATTCCGCAGAGCATGGTTGAAAGCAAGCGTGAGGAATTCCGCAATCTGAAGCAAGGCTCTTTGTCTGTCTATGACTACAACAAGTTGTTCCAGAAGCTTGCCCGCTTTGCCAAGCAGGACATGCCTGATGAGAAGAGCATGATATACCAGTTCAGGGGTGGTCTCAGAGAAGATATTCAGCTCGCTCTTGTTCTCTTTGAGCACTTGAGGTATGATGAGTTCTACAACATGGCACTGAAGCAAGAGGCTGCTCAGTTGAGGTATGATGCTTCCAGGAAGCGAGTCAGAGATGTTACTCCTTCTTCCTCTACTCAAGTGGCCAAGCAGCAGAAGTTTTGGCTTCCTCCTCCTCCGTTTTGTCAGCCGTCTCAGCAGAAGAGCAAAGGTGGCAGTGGTTCTTCCCACCCACCCAACCCTGGCTTTCAGAACAAGACTTCGTCTCAAGCTCCAAGATCGAGTGCTCCGTATCACCATCTGCTTTCTGAGGTCACGTGCAACAAGTGCCAATAGAAGGGTCACTATGCCAACAAGTGTTTCAACCAGAGGCGTCTTCCTCCTCCTCCTCCTGTCAGATCGGCAAGTACAGCTGTGGTCAAGCATAACCCCAAGCATGCCAAGGTCAATTTAATGAATGCAGCTCAGGCAGAGGACTCGTCAGATGTGATCATGGGTAACATTCCTGTTAATGATATTCCTGCAAGAGTTCTTTTTGACACGGGTGCATCGCATTGTTTCATGTCAAAGCCATTTTTTACCAAGCATGAGTTCGTTTCTTCTCATTTGGGTAAACAAATGGATATCGTTTCTCCTGGCAAACGTTTGAGTGCTAGTCTGGAGGTGCCAGATGTTACTATCACGTTGGGCGACTACAAGTTCCTTTCGTCCCCAATGGTTGTTGGTAACTCGGATATTGATCTTATTCTCGGGATGGATTGGCTTTCTAAGCACAAGGCTCAGCTTGATTGTGCTGCCAGGCAGATTCAATTGACTCATTCGTCTGAGGATGTAATTGTCTTTGCCGCTCAGGATAATACCATTCGTCTGTTTTCTCTCAATGAGAAGGGTGAATTGGATGCCATCTCTCAAATTCCAGTCATTTGCGAATATCAAGACGTCTTTCCAGAAGAGCTCCCAGGAATGCGTCTGCACCGGCCAGTGGAATTCGTTATTGAACATGATCCTGGCACGGAACCTGTGTGCAAACGTCCTTACAAGCTCGGACCTGAAGAGTTGAAGGAGCTGAAGAAGCAACTCGATGAGCAAGAAAGAATGGGTCTCATCCGGCCTAGTTCTTCTCCGTGGGGTTGTGGTGTTCTTTTTGTGAAGAAGAAGGATGGAACGGACCGACTTTGTGTTGATTACCGTCCAGTGAACAAGAAGACCATCAAGAACAAATACCCACTTCCCAACATCAATGAGCTGTTCAAACAACTCAAGGGTGCCCAAGTATTCTCCAAGCTTGATCTCCGTATGGGTTATCACCAGATTCGCATTCGTGAAGAAGATATTCCCAAGACAACATTCAGAACAAGCTTTGGTTCATATGAATACACTGTCATGTCTTTTGGCCTCGCCAACGCTCCTCTGACGTTCTCTCGCATGATGAACTTCATCTTCAACGCCTACACCAATGACTTCGTTTTGGTCTATCTCGACGACATCCTGGTTTTCTCCAAGAACAAGGAAGATCATGCCAAGCATTTGCGTTTGGTTCTTGATAAGCTCAGAGAACATCAGTTCTACGCCAAGTTCTCCAAGTGTGAATTTTGGCTCGATGAGGTTCTTTATCTTGGTCATATCATCTCTGCCAAGGGCATTTCCGTGAATCCTGAGAAGGTGTCTGCAATTGTGAATTGGGAACCTCCTCAGACCGTGAAGCAATTCTGCAGTTTCCTCGGTCTCGCAAGCTATTGCCGAAGATTCATTGAAAACTTTTCTAAGATCGCGAAGCCTCTCTCAAATCTTCTTCAGAAGCACGTCAAGTACGTTTGGTCTCTGGAGTGTGATATTGCTTTCAACACTTTGAAAGAGAAATTGCTGCTCCAGTTCTGACTCCGCCTGATGAATCCAAGCCGTACGAGGTCTTTTGTGATGCCTCTCTCCAAGGTCTTGGCGCAGTATTGATGCAAGAGAAGAAAGTTGTTGCTTATACATCTCGCAAGTTGAAGCCTAATGAGAAGAACTACCCCACTCACGATCTCGAGTTGGCCGCAGTTGTTCATGCCCTGTTGACTTGGAGACATCTTCTATTGGGAAGAAAAGTGGACATTTTCACTGATCACAAGAGTCTCAAGTACATCTTCACTCAGCCTAATCTCAACCTCAGGCAAACTCGATGGGTCGAAATGATTCAAGAGTATAATCCGAGTATCGAGTATACTCCGGGCAAGGCTAATGTGATTGCTGACGCATTGAGCAGGAAGGCTTACTGCAACAGTCTGATTCTCAAGCCTTATCAACCCGAGCTTTGTGAAGCTTTCCGTAAACTTAATCTGCAAGTTGTTCCTCAAGGTTTCCTCGCCAACCTTCAAGTCTCTCCTACCTTAGAAGACCAGATTCGCCAAGCCCAACTTCTCGATGCTATGGTGAAAAAGGTGAAGATTGGGATTGCCAAGAGTCAGTCCAAGTACAAGTGCTACCGCCTTGACGACAAGGACACTCTCTTCTTCGAGGATCGTATTGTTGTGCCCAAAGGTGACCTCCGTAAAGTGATCATGAAAGAGGCTCACAGTTCTCTCCTCTCCATCCACCCTGGGAGCACGAAGATGTATCAGGACCTCAAGCAAGCTTATTGCTGGACTCGAATGAAGCGCGAGATCGCTCAATTTGTGAATGCATGTGATGTCTGCAGAAGAGTGAAGGCGGAACACCAAAGGCCAGCAGGTCTCCTCCAACCTCTTGCCATTCCAGAATGGAAGTTTGGCCACATTGAAATGGACTTCGTGACTGGGTTTCCAAAGTCCAAGCGTGGCAATGATGCTATATTTGTTGTCATCGACAAACTCACCAAAGTGGCTCATTTTCTGCCTATCAAAGGGTCGATCACTGCAGCTCAATTGGCGGAACTCTATACCTCTCGCATTGTCCACGGTATTCCTCAAGTGATCTCTTCAGACCGTGGCAGCATCTTTACCTCGAAGTTTCGGGATTCTTTCCAGAAGGCCATGGGCACTAACATCCGCTTCAGCACAGCTTTCCATCCTCAAACAAGCGGTCAAGTCGAGCGTGTTAACCGGATTCTTGAAGATATGCTCAGGGCTTGTGTGATCTCCTTCGGCATGAAGTGGGAGGATTGTCTTCCTTATGCTGAATTCTCATACAACAATAGTTTTCAAGCAAGTTCGGGCAAGGCCCCTTTTGAAATTCTGTATGGCAGGAAGTGCCGTACCCCTCTCAATTGGTCTGAAACCGGTGAACGTCAGCTGCTGGGTAATGACTTAATCACAGAAGCAGAAGAAATGTGCAAAGTCATTCGTGATAACCTCAAAGCAGCCCAATCCCGCCAGAAAAGCTAATATGATAGTAAGCACCATGATTTGGCTTTCGAGATCGGAGATCATGTCTACCTCCGTGTCTCTCCTATGAAGGGTACTTGTCGCTTCGGTATCAAAGGGAAGCTTGCCCCTAGATACGTGGGACCTTTCAAGATTGTCAGCAAGAGAGGCGACCTCGCCTATCAACTCGAGCTTCCTTCAAAATTTGCAAATGTTCATGATGTGTTCCATGTCTCTCAGCTTCGAAAGTGCTTCAAGACTCCTGACCGCACAGTCAACTTCGAGGACATTGAGATCCAAGAAGATCTCTCTTATCATGAGCACCCAGTTGCTATTCTTGAAGAGACTGAACGCAAGACTCGCAACAAGTCAATCAAATTTCTCAAAGTCAAGTGGTCTCACCATTCCGACCGTGAAGCTACCTGGGAACGCGAGGATCACCTCCGTTCTGAGTACCCGGCGTTCTTTCAGTCCTAGATCTCGGGGCGAGATCTTTTCATAGTGGTGGAGTGTTGTAACGCCCCGGATGTAACTTTCCCAATTTGTACTCCAACTCTTGCCGTTTCCGGTGTTAAGTTATATTTATTTCTTGGGTTCGGGTCTTTGTCTCCGTGTGTTGTTTTCGTTTTTCGTGCATCCCATATCATGTCATCATGTGCATTGCATTTGCATACGTATTCATCTCATGCATTCGAGCATTTTCCCCGTTGTCCGTTTTGCATTCCGGTGCTTCGTTCTCCTCCGGTGGTCATTTCTAGCTTTCTTTCGTGTGTGGGGATTAAACATTTCTGGATTGGACCGAGAGTTGTCATGCGGTCTTGGTTTACTACCGGTAGACCACCTATCAAGTTTCGTATCATTTGGGCTTCGTTCGTTACTCCAACGGTTAACCGAGGGACCGAAAAAGCCTCGTGTGTGTTGCAGCCCAACACCCATCCAATTTGGCCCAAAACCCACCAAACTCTGCTCCATCTCCTAGAGCGTTCGATCACGATCGCGTGGCCGCAAACCGCACCTCATTTGGACTCTCCTACCTCCACTTATGCCTATAAATAGCCCCCCCCCCCGTTTTCAGATCTAGGATCTCTCCCCGAAACCCTAGTCTAAAAAAAACAGATCC
>NC_041382.1:287545920-287548255 GCF_002162155.2 Triticum dicoccoides
CACCCGCGCGCCCGCCGCCGTTCGTCTTCACGCCCGGTGGCTGGCGCCGCCACGGGCCACCATCGCGCCACCGCGGGCGACCGTGCCTCCCTGCCGCCCGGACGGCCGCTTCCTTGCCGCCTCGGCCCGCCGCCGCCTACCACGCCGCCGCCCCGGCCCGGCCTCTCCTCCCCAAGCTCCGGCCTCCTCTTCTTCCTCTCCGGCAAGAACTCCGGCGGTGAACAGTGTTTTCCGGCCATCCTCGGTTCCCGTGCCCGATCTGTTTCTAGATCTGGAAATTTGACCGTTGACTTTTCCCTCCGAACCCTAATTTTTATGCCTACTTTGACCGGTGATATCTCCGCATCCGTAGCTCCGTTTTGGGCATATAGTATATTAGAATGTTCGCCTCGACGAGTACATCATTTCATTCCATTGCATCATTTTCATTTGAGATCATCTTGATGCCCAAAATGCTGTTAGAAGGAGGCTTCGTGAGTTAATTGTCAGATCTGCTAGTTCATCTTAAGACTTTTGTCATTTTTGCCATGATTATTGTGGGCATGCTATGCCTGTGAGTCCTTCATGTGTTTTGTTAAGCATTTTGTCTTCTTTCCAGAGGTGCAACCCATTCATTTTTAGGATGTGTGTGGTGACTTGTGCAAGCTTGCAAAGTGAGGCACCCGGTAAATCTGTTTTCAGGGACTTAGTAGTTTTCACTAAGTCTGGGATTATTTAGTTCATGATGCCATATGTTCAGCTTGTTTCCTAGTGATCCCTGCCTCTTTTGAGGATGATCAGTAAAGGAGTTTGGTTAATCATGTTATGCTCTATCCATCCATGTATTTGTTTGCAATTATGGAGCACCCTAGCTTGAGTCAATCGAGCTCTACTTTTGCTTCGTGGTGAATCTGGGCAGATCGTCAACTCGTTTGCGATTTTGCCGATGTTGTTGTAGTTGATCCGTGCATGCTATGCCATTGTTCTTGCCATGTCTAGCTAGCATTTTGTGCCTTCTTAATGGATGTATGCTTGCCTTGCCATGACTTGCACTGTAGTGAGTGCATCGAGCTTGTTTACAGGCCTTCGTGAGTTATATTTCAGCATGTCTCAGTTTTCACGAAGTCTGAAAAACTGATTGTGTTTGAGCTATGTTCGTGTGCTTGTTAGTATATTTTGTGATCCCTTTTGGCCCCAGGTCACTTAGGGACTTTTGTTAAGCTTGTTGAGTAGCTCCATGCCATGTTCGTATTTGTCATAATCAAGTCTGGAATCTGTTTTGCATTTGCGTTTTTGCCATGCTTGTTTGAACCTCCTAATGGATGAATTGGCCGTGGCTCAGTGCTAGTCTTTTGTTAAGCATCTTGTGTGCATCCCTGCCATATATTTCGTTGTCATGTTTGGTGGCTGTAGCATGTTCATCTCATTGCATTTAGATGCCTACTTGCTGTAAATCGCAGACCGGTGTCAATTTTGAATCTCTTGCCATTTCCAAACCGTAACTCCGATTCCGGCGTTCTTTATATCGTTTTCAAGCGATTTCATCCCATCTTTCCAGTGGCACACTTGGTTTTCCAAGTTGAGGCCAGGTTCATGCATTTCCTGTCATATCTTGCATTTTGCATCCCGCATCGCATCCCGCATAGCATATCATCATTTCATCACATTGCTTGTTCTTGCACGTGGTTGATTGTATCCTTGTTGCTTGTTTGTCTTGTTTGGGTAGAGCCGGGAGACGAGTTCGCTACCGAGGAGCCCGTTGAGTTTTCTTGTGAGGATCCAGTCAACTCTGACAACTGTGCAGGCAAGATGATCATACCCTCGAAATCACTACTATCTTTGCTATGCTAGTTTGCTCGCTCTTTTGCTATGCCAATGCTATGATGCCTACCTTTTGCTTGTCAGCCTCCCAATTGCCAAGTTGAACCTCTAACCCACCATGTCCTAGCAAATCGTTGATTGGCTATGTTACTGCTTTGCTCAGCCCCTCTTATAGCGTTGCTAGTTGCAGGTGAAGATTGGAGGCCGTTCCTTGTTGGAACATCTTTTATTTACTTGTTGGGATATCATAATATTGCCTTGTTATCTTAATGCATCTATATACTTGGTGAAGGGTGGAAGGCTCGGCCTCTCGCCTAGTGTTTTGTTCCACTCTTGCCTCCCTAGTTTCCGTCATATCGGTGTTATGTTCCCGGATTTTGCATTCCTTACGCGGTTGGGTTATAATGGGAACCCCTTGATAGTTCGCCTTGATTAAAGCTTTTCCAGCAATGCCCAACATTGGTTTTACCATTCGCCACCTATCCTCTTTTTTTCCCTTGGGTTACCGGAGCCCAAGGGTCATCTTGTTTTAACC
>NC_041382.1:287548435-287567055 GCF_002162155.2 Triticum dicoccoides
TCCCTCTGATTGTTCGTCCGAACCGGGCAGCCTGCGGGGCCACCTCGGGGAAACTTGAGGGTTGGTTTTACTCGTAGCTTGACCTATCTGAGTGTGCCCTGAGAACGAGATATGTGCAGCTCCTATCGGGATTTATCGGCACATTCGGGCGGTGTTGCTGGTCTTGTTTTAACTTGTCGAAGTGTCTTGAGTTACCGAGATACCGAGTCTGATCGGAACGTCTTGGGAGGAGGTCTATTCCTTCGTTGACCGTGAGAGCTTGTCATGGGCTAAGTTGGGACTCCCCTGCAGGGATTGAACTTCCGAAAGCCATGCCCGCGGTTATGGGCAGATGGGAATTTGTTAATGTCCGGTTGTAGATAACTTGAATTAACCTTAATTAAAATAAATCAACCGTGTGTGTTACCGTGATGGCCCCTTTCCGGAAGTGGACACGGTGTTGGAGTTATGCTTGCGCAGGTTGTTCTTCTAGATTCTCGCTCGCGCTTTGCCTCCTCTTCTCGCTCTCTTTTGCGTATAAGATAGCCACCATATATGCTAGTCGCTTGCTGCAGCTCCACATATATTTGCCTTATCCTTCCTATAAGCTTAAATAGTCTTGATCGCGAGGGTTGGAGATTGCTGAGTCCCCGTGCCTCATAGATACTATAATTCCAGATGTAGGTCCAGGTGATTTCGCTCCAGCTGACGAGTACGAGCTCAAGTGGGAGTTCGACGAGGACTCTCAGTGTTATTATGTTTCCTTTCCCGATGATCAATAGTGGTGCCTAGTTGGGGGTTCGATTCAGGGCCTTGTCGCATGTTGGGTTTTCTTCTATTTTGGCGTCGTAGTCGGGCCATGAGTGTTTGTATGATGGATATTATTTATGTACTTTGATGTCACGTGGTGAGTGTAAGCCAACTATGTATTTCCCCCTTTTATTATATATTACATGGGATGTTGTAATGATTGCCTGACTTGCGACATTGCTTTCAATGCAGTTATGTCTCTAAGTCGTTCCTCGACACGTGGGAGCTATAGCCGCATCGAGGGCGTTACACCTCTCCCCTCCTAGCTTGACCATGGCATCGCAACCTGGCATACTAGCGACGACTGAAGCCTGCCTGGGGTCTAGGTCCTATCGTCATAGAGCGCTAAGCTACCGCGGGTACGGAAGGGGGGGCAACCAAGCCAGAGTGAGATACAAAATTTCGACATTGTACTGAGGGGGATAGCATTAAAGTAAAAGAATAATTGTTTTTTACACGCCCCCATGGGGCCCGTTATAATTCCGCGGAGGGAAACAAAAGAAGATCTCGAAGGACCGCGGCCGCTGGGTATCACCGACGACACCGAGCGGACGCCGCAGCCGCGCTCTGGGCGCGACGAGAGCTCGATGGCACGTAGCTGTCGTCGCTGTACTCCTGGGACTCGCTGGGATCTGGTGAGTCACTCGATTCCAGGAAGCCATCGCTGCTACTAGAGGAGCTGCTGGCGAGTCCGGGGGTGAGCTCAACAACCGCGACCGCGCTGTGCGGGCTGCTACCCTCGGGGTAGCACTCCAGGCACGGTCCATCCTTGTCAAAGACCTTGAAGAACAATGTGGAGGCGCCTTCATACTCGTAGTGGATGGCGAGGGCCCCTTCTGGGCGGCATGCGCAGGCAACGTCGCCCCATCCTCGGGTCATGAAGATGCCGCCCGGGGTGACAATATCAACTTCCATCCCCATGGCCAAGCTGCAGTACCCAGCGTGCTATAGCCACAGCTTGGTCGACACCCTCGGCGGCATCTCGTCGGCGAAGAATCATGGTAACCAGATCCAAGTGTGCGGCGGCATTTCCGCCCATATCTCGAACTCGCGCGAGGTACCCTCAACATGAGTTCGTGGACCAGCTGGACGTTCAGCCTCAGCTTGCCCACCGGGGTCCCAGACCGTGTGGCACTAGGCATTACCGCCTTGCCTAGGGCCCTGCGCATGGCCTCGGATCGAGAAGCCAGGTGGAGGCCGCTCGTACGAAGGCGCGTCACTGCCTATCCTTCGTCAGCGTCGCAAGGTCAGCTAAACCTCTTCTTCGGCGAAGTGGTTCAGGCTCCTCCCGAGGGGCTCTCCCCTTCTCCTCCGCAGAGAATCTCCTGATTGGAACCATGGATGCTACATCAATACGGAGAAGAAGAAGGAGCGGGCGGCGAGAAGACGGAGATGAGCAAGGGGGGCTCTGTCCCTCCCCTCATTTATAGCCGGAGGGAGGCCAACCGCCGTTCTCCAGGATCGCATGCAATGATGGTTTTTTCTGCATGCATCAGGGTCTCGTCAAATCGAGCGGTTGCCAAGGCAGTGTGGGGAAGGGGAGACGCCTATGTCCCATCAATTGCTATGCTCGACCAAGGCCGCAGGCGGTTAGGGCCCATGGCTCTTCTCACTTGCCCTTTGGATTCGCCATGAGGCCAAGTTCGAGGGTGCCTTGTGCCCGGGGGCTATTGTCGGTGCTCTGGGATAGGGGGTACCCGGACTTGCCTGCCGGCGGCCTATGGCATAGCTTCGTCAACGGCCTGGTACAACCCAGCTTCAGCGTCAACAACTCAAGCACCTCGCGAGGCGCCAAGCCTTGCGAGGTGCCAAGCCTCACGAGGCGGACAACACCAAGACGTCCACGAGAAGCGGTCACCTCAGGTTGGCTCCCGAGGAACAGAGATTTCTATGCAAGCCTCACCTCACGAGGTTTGGATGACGTGATCCATGATGACCAAGGCCAGGCGGGCGCCAGCAGGTTCAGTGTACCAGTTTCCTCTATGGTGCTAAGGAGGCAAGCACAGACACAAATTCCCAAGGAGTCAACCAAAGGTTTCTGTTCCGGTGCAACAAGACCAACACCGCCAGGACGATAGGATGGAGGTCATCGCTGAGCCACCATAGTGTCACAACCAACGGCTTTTGCAGGCGAAGACTACTTTTGTCAGGATAGCATGTACTAGTTGTCTCCCTTCGAATTTGGCTGTTGTGGGATCCCTTCCCGCCTTACATTTGGGAGGAGGACTAAGGCCACTATAAATAGGGCCTAGCCACCACCATATACAGGGACAGATCATTCAGATCACCATCTCCCTCACCAGCTCACTCGACCCCGAGAACACTCCTCCTCCTGAGGTTGTTCTCCGGTGTACTAGTTCATCCTCAACCCCTCGAGGCTAATCCACCACAAAGGAGTAGGATTTTACACCGAAAGGTGGCCCAAACCTAGGTAAAGTGTTGTGTCTTGTTTCCTTCTTGTTCATCGAGCTAGGCCTAGGGATTAATCAGTAGGTAGACTGGTGAGTTTGAGTTCTCCGGACGCACCCTAGAGTTCAAACCTCTCAAGTGTCTGTGGAACCCGAAATCCGATAGTAATTGAGCACTACCTTGATGTCTGCCCACATGCCCGACCCTTCAAGTAGAAGGTTCGAAAGCAGGCCTTGGACAAACAACAGTTCATTGCCGAAGAGATTAAGAAGATTGAGGTAGCTGGTCTGGTTGGAGGAGTACTGCATCCAACATGGTTAGCAAACCGAGTGGTCGTTCACAAGGCTAACAAAAATTGGAGGCTTTGAATAGATTTCACATATGTCAACAAGGCTTGCCCGAAGGACCCATTTCCCTTGCCGCGCATCGACCAGATTGTGGACTCCACATCATGTTGTGATTTGCTCTCTTTTTTGGATGCATACTCTGGATATCATCAGATCTTCATGTCCAAGGAAGATGAAGAGAAGACCTCATTCATCACCCGATGTCGTACATATTGCTTCGTGCACATGCCTTTCGTGTTAAAAAGTGTCGGGTCCACTTTTGCAAAAGCAGTGCAGATTTGTTTTGAACCATAGTTGCACAAAAACATTGAGGCTCATATGGATGATACTGTATATTGTTGTCCAGACCAATGACATATCAACCCTCATCCAGGATTTGGAGGAGACATTTACTAATCTGCACAAGATCAACTTGAAGCTAAACCCGGAGAAGTGTGTGCTTGGCATTACCTCCGGAAAGCTACTTGGGTTCTTCATGTCCAATCATGGGATTGAGGCTAACCCGGATAAGATCAAGGCTACCGAGCAAATCTAGGCACCCAGGACAGTTGTAGATGTGAGGCGTCCGACAGGGTGCGTTGACGAAGTTAGCAGATTTATCTCCAAGTTTGCTAAGCACGCCTTGCCTTTCTTCAAAATTTTGAAGAAGGCAGGACCCGTGAAGTGGTCCCCGGAATTAGACGCAACATTACAAGATTTGAAGACCTACTTGTCCTTTGTGCCCACTTTGGTTGCTCCCAAACCACAAGTGTCGGATTTTGGGATTCCATCAAAACCCATAAGGTTTGAACACTGGGGTGCGCACGAAGATCTCCCCCCTCTCTAGCTCGCACACTCAACGATCTCACGACCTAGCTTCGACGGACCCAAAGAACACGAGACACAAGATTTATACTGGTTCGGGCCACCGTTGTGGTGTAATACCCTCGATATGGAAACCTTTGCCTGATGCCTTGGAACTCCTGGCCTGTGCTTGCCTCCTTAGCACCAAAGAGGAAGCCAGGACACTGCGCTTGCGGCATCCTCCTGGCGCCCTCCAGGTCTTGATCGTCATGGCTTACGTCATTAGAACCTTGCGAGGGTTGCCTTGCCTTGATCTCTCCACCCCTTGTGAGCCAGCCTGGTGAGGCCGCCCTTGAGGAGGTCTTGCGTCATCCGCCTCGCATGGCTTTGCCCCTCACGAGGGTCTTGAATGTTTGCTGGTGAAGATGGGTTGTACGGGGCCACTAGAGGAGCCACGCTGTAGGCCGCAGGTAGGCACGTCTAGGGACCTCCGTTCCCAAAATGCCGAGAGTAGCCCCCGAGCCCAAGGCGTGCTCGGGCTTCACTTCAAGGTGAAGCCAAAGGGAAAGTGCGAAGCGCCACAAGCCCCAACAGCCTGCGGCCTTGGTCGACGCGTGGCGACTGATTGTGCGTGGGCGTCTCCGCTTCCCCACGCAGCCTCGGCAACTACTCGACTTGACGGGTCCTTGCTGCATGCAAGAAAAAGATCATTATTACCTTAGATCATGGAGGCTGGCAGTTGGCGTCCCCTTGGCTATAAATGGGAAGTGGGGGAGGAAACCCCATCACCCGTCTCTTCCTCGCATCTCCCGCTCCTTCTTCTTCCTTGCTCCAGTCCATGCAGCGATGCTCATGTCGCCTGTGAAGAGGCTCTCAGCCGCAAAGAAGGGGAAAGCTCGCGAGGAGGGGCCTGGCTCACGGCCGCCCAAGACGGGGCGCGGTCGCCCCCGCAAGCACGCTACAACCCACGTTGCGGCCCCTCGCAGCCATGGTGGCGCCTCTTCGCGCGATGGCGGCCGCCCAGTTCATGGCAGCCCCATTGATGAGGTGAGGAGCGTCGTGGTTGCGTGCCCTCCCCGGCCGCGCTTCCACTCGGCGGAGGTGATGCCGGAGTTCATCGTGTGGTCAGAGAACCCGGCTAGCACCTGGCTTTAGCTCTCGTGGTTCGTCGTCGGCGAACTGCCGTCTGTAGGTCCAGACGGTCTTTGGCTCTAAGCAGACGGTTGCTGCAGCAGGGCTTCATGTGTGGGCATGTGGTGTGCAGTCCTGGCCCACGGCTGGCAGACGTTCACCCGCGCGCGCGGGCTGGGCATGTGGTGTGCCCTCCACTTCAAGTACGACGGCGACGAGACCCTCTTCGTGAGGGTGTTCGATGAAGATGCTCGCCGTGCCGGGTGATGCCGCAAGGACAACGACGGCGATGAGGTGCTCGGCCTTCGCGATGGTTGTGATGAGCAGGGAGGCGGGCCTGGCCATGTCTCATCCAGCTACGGCGACTCTTCCTCCGGTGGCAGCTCCAGCAGCGGGTCGGCTCGTCAACCGCGCTCTGTTGAAGCGCGAGGAGGGATCCGACTGAGCTCAGGAGAGCACCGCGAGCCCATTCTTGCGACTTTTCACAGGAGCACGTCCTGCTTTTGTTTCGTCCTTCCTTTCCTTCATGCATTAGAGAAAGACAAGTATGGGGCCCCGTGGGGCCGTGCAGCAAACTATGATTTCCGGGTTTTTATGTTGTGTTTATCATTCATGTGCTGTGTTGCGATGTCATGATTTATGCATGCGCGCATAGAAGGACATAGCTCGATACACCTGAAGTAGACCCTGCTTTCACGAGATTCATGTTTCTTCATACCTGATGAGAAAGAACTACGAAAATTTGCTAGGAGATCGGTACCTGGTCCACGTCATTGTAGCTTGTTGGCTAGCGCGCGTCACCCGCATATGGCCACGACCCAGCGCCTTGTGTCGCGGTACCTGAGGGGCACGGATCGAGGGGGTGCACCATCTTGCAGCTCAAACAAGGGTGCCTCGCGAAAAATAGACAAAACGCTCACGAGGGCCTGAGGGCACCTGTCTAGCCCCCTCGCGAGGGACGCGAGAGTGGGTACAGGCCAAACGAAGAACCGAAGGCAGTACCAAGGGCAAAATCGAAGGAACAAGATCGACAAGCAACATGGAAAGCAAATTTCGATTAAAGAGGGGCAAGCTAACTGTTGAAAGCAAATGAAAAGCCGCGTCCGTTACCTAGTCTATTCTTCTTGTCTTCTCACCACCGTGGAGCTAAGTGCTGCCACTAGTCGTGGGAGGGAGCCCCCGAGGCCCGAGGGCGGCACTCTTGAGACTCCGGGGCATGTACAGCCCCACTCATTATTACGTGAGAGTGTCATGAGCGGAGATTCTTCGCATGCGCTGTGTAACACCCCGGATGTAACTTTCCCAATTTGTACTCCAACTCTTGCCGTTTCTGGCGTTAAGTTATATTTATTTCTCGGGTTCGGGTCTTTGTCTCCGTGTGTTATTTTCGTTTTCATGCATCTCATATCATGTCATCGTGTGCATTGCATTTGCATACGTGTTCATCTCATGCATTCGAGCATTTTCCCCGTTGTCCGTTTTGCATTCCGGCGCTTCGTTCTCCTCCGGTGGCCATTTCTAGCTTTCTTTCGTGTGTGGGGATTAAACATTTCCAGATTGGACCGAGACTTGCCAAGTGGCCTTGGTTGACTACCGGTAGACCGCCTGTCAAGTTTCATATCATTTGGACTTCGTTTGATACTCCAACGGTTAACCGAGGGACCGAAAAGGCCTCGTGTGTGTTGCATCCCAACACCCCTCCAATTTGGCCCAAAACCCACCAAACTCTGCTCCATGTCCTAGAGCGTTCGATCACGATCGCGTGGCCAAAAACCGCACCTCATTTGGACTCTCCTAGCTCCATTTATGCCTATAAATAGCACCCCTCCAAATTCGGATCTTCTTCCCCGTCCAAACCCTAGTCTAAAAAAAAGAAGATCCGCACCGACGGACATGTCCGGGGCCTATCCGGACACGTCCGCCGCCGCCTCTCGTCCACTCTGCGCCCGCCACGTCGCGCAGCCGACCGCCGCCGCCGCCGGCCCGCGGAGGCCCGCGCCCGGCCCCCGACGCCGCGCTCCCAGGCCAGAGGAGCGCGCGGTGCTCCGGAGTCCCGGGCCAGAGGAGCGCCGCGGTTCCCCGACTCCAGTGCTCCTCTGAGTGTTGGTCTAAACTAGAGTCTTGTGCAGCGCCCCCTCAGGGAGACTCGAGGTTTGGTTTTAGTTGTATGGAGCGCTCATCTGAGTTTGCCCTAAGAACGAGATATGTGTAGCTCCTATCGGGATTTGTCGGCACATTCAGGCGGTGTTGCTGGTCTGGTTTTAACCTGTCGAATCGTCTTGTTGTACCGGGTTACCGAGTCTGATCGGTGTGTCTCGGGTGGAGGTCTATTCCTTCGTTGACCATGAGAGCTTGTCATGGGCTAAGTTGGGACTCCCCTGCAGGGATTGAACTTTCGAAAGCCGTGCCCGCGGTTATGGGCAGATGGGAATTTGTTAATGTCCGGTTGTAGAGAACTTGAACCTTAATTAATTCAAATGAATCAACTGAGTGTGTTACCGTGATGGCCTATTCTCGGCGGAGCCCGGGAAGTGGACACGGTGTTGGAGTTATGCTTGCGTAGGTTGTTCTTCTAGATTCTCGCTCGCGCTTTGCCTCCTCTTCTCGCTCTCTTTTGCGTATAAGTTAGCCACCACATATGCTAGACGCTTGCTGCAGCTCCACATATACTTGCCTCATCCTTCCTATAAGCTTAAATAGTTTTGATCGCGAGGGTGCGAGATTGCTGAGTCCCTGTGGCTCACACATACTATAACACCAGATGCAGGTCCAGGTGATTCCGCTCCAGGTGACGAATACGAGCTCAAGTGGGAGTTCAACGAGGACTCTCAGCGTTACTACGTATCTTTTCCTGATGATCAGTAGTGGTGCCTAGTTGGGGTTCGATTCAGGGCCTTGTCGCATGTTGGGTTTTCTTCTATTTTTGCGCCGTAGTTGGGCCATGAGTGTTTGTATGATGGATGTTATTTATGTTCTCTGATGTGACATGGAGAGTTTAAGCCAACTATGTATCTCCCCCTTTTATCATATATTACATGGGATGTTGTAATGATTACCTAACTTGCGACATTGCTTTCAATGCGGTTATGTCTCTAAGTCGTGCCTCGACACTTGGGAGCTATAGCCGCATCGAGGGCGTTACAAGTTGGTATCAGAGCCTTCCCCGACCTTAGGAGCCCCATTGCTTGATCGTTTTTAGAGGCCGTGTTGTGTCTAGAAAAATGTTTTGAGTCTTTAGGAATTATATATCGGAGAGCTTAGGAATTGTTTTTACTTCCCAGTCTCCTCATCGCTCTGGTAAGGCATCCTGACGTAGAGTTTTGACTCTTCTCTTCTCAAATTTCACTAAATAAAATTTTTAGGATCACGCGAGTATCTTGGAATCATTCCGATGGCTTATGATGAGAACATTGACTTGGTGCCTCCTGTCAGGGGTTTAGTGGAAGTGTCCCGGGGAGTTGAGCTCTGAGGGGTTGTCATCATAATTTTATTGTTGCAATTCTGGAATACTTGAGATATGTTCGCCGACATCGAAAATCTCTTTTATGCACTTCGTTGGTGAGATAACCTCGACGCCACCCGGTACTGGGGCGGGAGTTCGGGAGTATCGCCATAACCTGTATAACGGATGCTTTTCGAAGGTTGAGGTAGATGGTTTCCGAAGTTTTTCTCGGTTATGTGTTGAAGGATGGATACAGCTGGATGTAGGATTTGCTAGTTTGGGTGAGATATTATGCTCCGCCTCCCTTCTTCCCCGACTCCGGAGCACCGCGCCGCCACCCGCCCGAGCTCCTTCGCCGGCCGCCGCCGCCCGCCGCGGCCTCGCCCCGCCGCCTGGCCTCGCCACCGCCGCCCGGCCTCACCGCGCCTCGGATCCGGCCGGGCCCCGCCATCCTCTTCCTCCTCCTCCCACGCTGGCCTTCTTCCCCGTCAAGTCCGCCGAGCTGCTACAGTAACTCCGGCGTGCATCGGGAAGCGTGCGGATCTGGATCCAGATCTGAGAAATTCATCTCGGTTGACTTTTCGTCCCTAACCCTAAAATTTTTGTGCATACTTTGACCACCCGTAACTTTCCATCCGTAGCTCCGATTTGGGCATATTATATATCAAAATGTTCGCCTCGACGAGTACATCATTTCATTCCATTGCATCGTTTTCATTTGAGTTTATCTTGATGCCCAAAATGCTGCTAGAAGGAGGCTTCGTGAGTTAATTGTCAGATATGCTAGTTCATCTTAGACTTTTGTCATTTTTGCCATGATTATTGTGTGCATGATATGCCTGTGAGTCCTTCATATGTTTTGTTAAGGATTTTGTCTTCTTTCCAGAGGTGCAACCATGCATTTTTAGAATGTGTGTGGTGACTTGTGCAAGCTTGCAAAGTGAGGCACCCGGTAAATCTGTTTTCAAGGACTTAGTTGTTTTCACTAAGTCTGGGATTATTTAGTTCATGATGCCATATGTTCAGCTTGTTTCCTAGTGATCCGTGCCTCTTTTGAGGATGATCAGTAAAGTAGTTTTGTTAATCATGTTATGCTCTATCCATCCATTTCTTTGTTTGCAATTATGAAGCACCCTAGCTTGAGTCAATCGAGCTCTGCTTTTGCTTCGTGGTGAATCTGGGCAGATCGTCAACTCGTTTGCGATTTTGCCGATGTTATTGTAGTTGATCCGTGCATGCTATGCCCTTGTTCTTGCCATGTCTAGCTTGTATTTTATGCCTTCTTAATGGATGTATGCTTGCCTTGCGATGACTTGCACCGTAGTGAGTGCATCGAGCTCGTTTACATACCTTAGTGAGTTATATTTCAGCATGTCTCAGTTTTCACTAAGTCTGAAAATTGATTGTGTTTTAGCTATGTTCGTGTGCCCGTTAGTATATTTTGTGAACCCTTTCGGCCCCAGGTCACTTTGGGCCTTTTGTCTGGAATCTGTTTTGCATTTGCGTTTTTGCCATGCTTGTTTGAACCTCATAATGGATGGATTGGCCGTCGCTCAGTGCTAGTCTTTTGTTAAGCATCTTGTGTGCATCCCTGCCATGTATTTCATTGTCATGTTTGGTGGCTGTAGCATGTTCATTTCGTTGCAACTAGATGCCTACTTGCTGTAAATCGCAGACCGGTGTCATATCTTAAAACGCTTGCCATTTCCAAACCGTAACTCCGATTCCGATGATCTTTATATCGTTTTCAAGCGATTTCATCCCCTCTTTCCAGTGGAACCCTTGGAATTCCAAGTTGAGGCCTGGTTCATTCATTTCCTATCATATCTTGCATTTTGCATCCCGCATCGCATCCCGCATAGCATACCATCTTTGCATCTTATTGTTTGAGCTTGGACGTGGTTGATTGTATCCTTGTTGCTTGTTTGTCTTGCTTGGGTAGAGCCGGGAGACGAGTTAGCTACCGAGGAGCCCGTTGAGTTTGCTTGTGAGGATCCAGCCAACTCTGACAACTGTGCAGGCAAGATGATCATACCCTCGAAATCACTACTATCTTTGCTATGCTAGTTTGCTCGCTCTTGCTATGCCATTGCTACGATGCCTACCTTTTGCTTGTCAGCCTCCCAATTGCCATGTCAAACCTCTAACCCACCATGTCCTAGCAAACCGTTGATTGGCTATGTTACCGCTTTGCTCAGCCCCTCTTATAGCGTTGCTAGTTGCAGGTAAAGTTTGGAGGCCGTTCCTTATTGGGACATCTTTTATTTGCTTGTTGGGATATCATTATATTGCTATGTTATCTTAATGCATCTATATACTTGGTAAAGGGTGGAAGGCTCGGCCTCTCGCCTAGTGTTTTGTTCCACTCTTGCCGCCCTAGTTTCCGTCATATCGGTGTTATGTTCCCGGATTTTGCGTTCCTTACGCGGTTGGGTTATAAAGGGAACCCCTTGATAGTTCGCCTTGATTAAAGCTTTTCCAGCAATGCCCAACATTGGTCTTACCATTTGCCACCTAGCCTTTTCTTTCCCTTGGGTTCTGCAGACTCAAGGGTCATCTTATTTTAACCCCCCCGGGCCAGTGCTCCTCTGAGTGTTGGTCTAAACTAGAGTCTTGTGCAGCGCCCCCTCAGGGAGACTCGAGGTTTGGTTTTAGTTGTATGGAGCGCTCATCTGAGTTTTCCCTAAGAACAAGATATGTGTAGCTCCTATCGGGATTTGTCGGCACATTCAGGCGGTGTTGCTGGTCTTGTTTTAACCTGTCGAATTGTCTTGTTACCGAGTCTAATCGGTGTGTCTCGGGTGGAGGTCTATTCCTTCGTTGACCGTGAGAGCTTGTCATGGGCTAAGTTGGGACTCCCCTGCAGGGATTGAACTTTCGAAATCGGTGCCCGCGGTTATGGGCAGATGGGAATTTGTTAATGTCCGGTTGTAGAGAACTTGAACCTTAATTAATTAAAATGAATCAACTGAGTGTGTTACCGTGATGGCCTATTCTCGGCGGAGCCCGGGAAGTGGACACGGTGTTGGAGTTATGCTTGCGTAGGTTGTTCTTCTAGATTCTTGCTCGCGCTTTGCCTCCTCTTCTCGCTCTCTTTTGCGTATAAGTTAGCCACCACATATGCTAGACACTTGCTGCAGCTCCACATATACTTGCCTCATCCTTCCTATAAGCTTAAATATTTTTGATCGCGAGGTTGCGAGATTGCTGAGTCCCTGTGGCTCACACATACTATAACTCCAGATGCAGGTCCAGGTGATTCCACTCCAGGTGACGAATACGGGCTCAAGTGGGAGTTCGACGAGGACTCTCAGCGTTACTACGTATCTTTTCCTGATGATCAGTAGTGGTGCCTAGTTGGGGTTCGATTCAGGGCCTTGTCGCATGTTGGGTTTTCTTCTATTTTTGCGCCGTAGTTGGGCCATGAGTGTTTGTATGATGGATGTTATTTATGTTCTCTGATGTGACATGGCGAGTTTAAGCCAACTATGTATCTCCCCCTTTTATCATATATTACATGGGATGTTGTAATGATTACCTAACTTGCGACATTGCTTTCAATGCGGTTACGTCTCTAAGTCGTGCCTCGACACTTGGGAGCTATAGCCGCATCGAGGGCGTTACAAGTTGGTATCAGAGCCTTCCCCGACCTTAGGAGCCCCATTGCTTGATCGTTTTTAGAGGCCGTGTTGTGTCTAGAAAAATGTTTTGAGTCTTTAGGAATTATATATCGGAGAGCTTAGGAATTGTTTTTACTTCCCAGTCTCCTCATCGCTCTGGTAAGGCATCCTGACGTAGAGTTTTGACTCTTCTCTTCTCAAATTTCACTAAAAAAAATTTTTAGGATCACGCGAGTATCTTGGAATCATTCCGATGGCTGATGATGAGAACATTGACTTGGTGCCTCTTGTCAGGGGTTTAGTGGAAGTGTCCCGGGGAGTTGAGCTCTGAGGTGTTGTCATCATAATTTTATTGTTGCAATTCTGGAATACTTGAGATATGTTCGCCGACATCGAAAATCTCTTTTATGCAGTTCGTTGGTGAGATAACCTCGACGCCACCCGGTACTGGGGTGGGAGTTCGGGAGTATCGCCATAACATGTATAACGGATGCTTTTCGAAAGTTGAGGTAGATGATTTCCGAAGTTTTTCTTGGTTATGTGTTGAAGGATGGATACAGCTAGATGTAGGATTTGCTAGTTTGGATGTAGGATTGCATAACCGGAAAGGTTCGGGAGTTTCATAGGTGGGAATTCTAGTAGCTCTAGTTCTTCTTCCACGAATATTGGTTTGAGATTTGGATTTCTTACCGATTATTTGTTCTTGATCTGTACCTTGTGGATTTGTTTCTCTACCTTAATTCTACGTGGCTTCTCAATTTAGGGATATGTGACCATTTGAAGAGGAGTGCATTCGTTCATTTTGTTCGGATGTGAAGACTATATTTTGCAATTTTCATTCCGTTGGATTCAGCTTCAATATTTTCTGTCAATGTGCTAATGGTGGTCAACCTCTTCAGGATGGCTCCTCCAACGTGCACGACTCTGAATCCTGATCCGCCACCGCCTCCACCTCCTCCAGAGGCATGGCAAGCTGTGATGGCCGCAACCAATGCAAACACACAGCTGATCATGCAAACTCTCCAAGAGCGCAATCAAGGCAGTCAAGGGTATCAAGGCAGCAATCAGAGTCACTTTACCACACTCAACCAGTTCCTTGCTAACGGGCCAAAGACTTTCAACAATTGTGTTGAGGCAACCGATGCTGACGATTGGCTTGTGGATCTGTGTAAGCATTTCGAGTGCAGCAACGTCAGGCCTGAGGACTTTGTCAACTTCGCTTCCTTCCAACTCAAAGATCAAGCTGTAGAATGGTTCCAGCAGTACAGGGATTCTAGAGGTGGACGTGTTATCACTTGGGATGATTTCCGTCGAGATTTCCGAGCTCATCATATTCCGCAGAGCGTGGTTGAAAGCAAGCGTGAGGAATTCCGCAATCTGAAGCAAGGCTCTTTGTCTGTCTATGACTACAACAAGTTGTTCCAGAAGCTTGCCTGCTTTGCCAAGCAGGATGTTCCTGATGAGAAGAGCATGATATATCAGTTCAGGGGTGGTCTCAGAGAAGATATTCAGCTCGCTCTTGTTCTCTTCGAGCCCTTGAGATACGATGACTTCTACAACATGGCACTGAAGCAAGAGGCTGCTCAGTTGAGGTGTGATGCTTCCAAGAAGCGAGTCAGAGATATTACTCCTTCTTCCTCTACTCAAGTGGCCAAGCAGCAGAAGTTTTGGCTTCCTCCTCCTCCGTTCCGTCAGCCATATCAGCAGAAGAGTAAAGGTGGCAATGGTTCTTCCCACCCACCCAACCCAGGCTTTCAGAACAAGACTTCGTCTCTAGCTCCAAGATCGAGTGCTCCGTATCACCGTCCGCTTTCAGAGGTCACGTGCAACAAGTGCCAATACAAGGGTCACTATGCCAACAAGTGTCTCAACCAGAGGCGTCTTCCTCCTCCTCCTCCTGTCAGATCGGCAAGTACAGCTGTGGTCAAGCATAACCCCAAGTACGCCAAGGTCAATATGGTGAATGCAGCCCAAGCAGAGGACTCGTCAGATGTGATTATGGGTAACCTTCCTGTTAACGATGTTCCTGCAAAAGTTCTTTTTGACACGGGTGCATCGCATTGCTTCATTTCCAATGCGTTTGCATCAAAGTATGAGTGTGATTATCAGTATCTGCAAAGTTCCTTGCAAATTGTGTCACCGGGCAAGCAGATGATAGCTAACACCTGCGTCCCTGAGGTTACTATCACATTGGGTGACTACAAGTTCCTTTCTTCCCCAATTGTTCTTGGTAACTCGGATATCGATCTTATTCTCGAGATGGATTGGCTTTCTAAGCACAAGGCTCAGCTTGATTGTGCTGCCAGGCAGATTCAATTGACTCATTCGTCTGAGGATGTAATTGTCTTTCCCGCTCGGGATAATACTATCCGTCTGTTTTCTCTCAATGAGAAGGGTGAATTGGATGCCATCTCTCAAATTCCTGTCATTTGCGAATATCAAGACGTCTTTCTAGAAGAGCTCCCAGGAATGCCTCCGCACCGGCCAGTGGAATTCGTTATTGAACTTGAGCCTGGCACGGAACCTGTGTGCAAACGTCCTTACAAGCTCGGACCTGAAGAGTTGAAGGAGCTGAAGAAGCAACTCGATGAGCAAGAAAGAATGGGTCTTATACGGCCTAGTACTTCTCCGTGGGGTTGTGGTGTTCTTTTTGTGAAGAAGAAGGATGGAACGGACCGACTTTGTGTTGATTACCGTCCAGTGAACAAGAAGACCATCAAGAACAAATACCCACTTCCCAACATCAATGAGCTATTCGAACAACTCAAAGGTGCCAAGTATTCTCCAAGCTTGATCTCCGTATGGGTTATCACCAGATTCGCATTCGTGAAGAAGATATTCCTAAGACAGCATTCAGAACAAGTTTTGGTTCATATGAATACACCGTCATGTCTTTTGGCCTTGCCAACGCTCCTCCGACGTTCTCTCGCATGATGAACTTCATCTTCAACGCCTACACCAATGACTTCGGTTTGGTCTATCTCGACGACATTCTGGTTTTCTCCAAGAACAAGCAAGATCATGCCAAGCACTTGCGTTTGGTTCTTGATAAGCTTAGGGAACATCAGTTCTACGCCAAGTTCTCCAAGTGTGAATTTTGGCTCGATGAGGTTCTCTATCTTGGTCATATCATCTCTGCCAAGGGCATTGCCGTGAATCCTGAGAAGGTGTCTGCAATTGTGAATTGGGAACCTCCTCAGAACATGAAACAACTCCGCAGTTTTCTCGGTCTCGCAAGCTATTGCCGAAGATTCGTTGAAAACTTTTCTAAGATCGCGAAGCCTCTCTCAAATCTTCTTCAGAAGCACGTCAAGTACGTTTGGTCTCCGGAGTGTGATATTGCTTTCAACACTTTGAAAGAGAAGTTGATCACCGCTCCAGTTCTGACTCCACCTGATGAATCCAAGCCGTACGAGGTCTTTTGTGATGCCTCTCTCCAAGGTCTTGGCGCAGTTTTGATGCAAGAGAAGAAAGTTGTTGCTTATACATCTCGCCAGTTGAAGCCTAATGAGAAGAACTACCCCACTCATGATATCGAGTTGGCGGCAGTTGTGCATTCTCTGTTGACTTGGAGACATCTTCTATTAGGAAGAAAAGTGGACATTTTCACCGATCACAAGAGTCTCAAGTACATTTTCACTCAGCCTAATCTCAACCTAAGGCAAACTCGATGGGTCGAAATGATTCAAGAGTATAATCCGAGTATCGAGTATACTCCAGGAAAGGCCAATGTGATTGCTGACGCTTTCAGCAGAAAGGCCTACTGCAACAGTCTGATTCTCAAGCCTTATCAACCCGAGCTTTGTGAAGCTTTCCGTAAACTTAATCTGCCAGTTGTTCCTCAAGGTTTCCTCGCCAATCTTCAAGTCTCTCCTACCTTAGAAGACCAGATTCACCAAGCCCAGCTTCTTGATGCTATGGTGAAAAAGGTGAAGATTGGGATTGCCAAGAGTCAGTCCAAGTACAAGTGCTACCGCCTTGATGACAAGGACACTCTCTTCTTCGAGGATCGGATTGTTGTGCCCAAAGGTGAACTTCGTAAAGTGATCATGAACGAGGCTCACAATTCTCTCCTCTCCATCCACCCTGGGAGCACGAAGATGTATCAGGACCTCAAGCAAGCTTATTGGTGGACTCGAATGAAGCGCGAGATCGCTCAATTCGTGAATGAATGTGATGTATGCAGAAGAGTGAAGGCAGAACACCAAAAGCCAGCTGGTCTCCTCCAACCTCTTGCCATTCCAGAATGGAAGTTCGACCACATTGAAATGGACTTCGTGACTAGGTTTCCAAAGTCCAAGCGTGGCAATGATGCTATATTTGATGTCATCAATAAACTCACCAAAGTGGCTCACTTTCTGCCTATCAAAGAGTCGATCACGGCAGCTCAATTGGCGGAACTCTATACCTCTCGCATTTTCTCTCTGCACGGTATTCCTCAAGTGATATCTTCAGACCGTGGCAACATCTTTACCTCGAAGTTTTGGGATTCTTTTCAGAAGGCCATGGGCACCAACATCCGCTTCAGCACAACTTTCCATCCTCAAACAAGCGGTCAAGTCAAGCGTGTTAACTAGATTCTTGAAGATATGCTCAGGGCTTGTGTGATCTCCTTCGGCATGAAGTGGGAGGATTGTCTTCCTTATGCTGAATTCTCCTACAACAATAGTTTTCAAGCAAGTTCGGGAAAGGCCCCATTTGAAATTCTGTATGGCAGGAAGTGTCGTACCCCTCTTAACTGGTCTGAAACCGGTGAACGTCAGCTGCTGGGTAATGACTTAATCACAGAGGCAGAAGAAATGTGCAAAGTCATTCGTGATAACCTCAAAGCAGCCAAGTCCCGCCAGAAGAGCTACTATGATAGTAAGCACCGTGATTTGGCTTTCGAGATCGGAGATCATGTTTACCTCCGTGTCTCCCCTATGAAAGGTACTCGTCGCTTCGGTATCAAAGGGAAGCTTGCCCCTAGATACGTGGGACCTTTCAAGATTGTCAGCAAGAGAGGCGACCTCGCCTATCAACTCGAGCTTCCTTCAAACTTTTCAAATGTTCATGACATGTTCCATGTCTCTCAGCTTCGAAAGTGTTTCAAGACTCCTGACTGCACCGTCAACTTCGAGAACATTGAGCTCCAAGAAGATCTCTCCTATCGTGAGCACCCAGTTGCTATTCTTGAAGAGACTGAACGCAAGACTTGCAACAAGTCAATCAAATTTCTCAAAGTCAAGTGGTCACACCATTCCGACCGTGAAGCTACCTGGGAACGGGAGGATCACCTCCGTTCTGAGTACCCGGAGTTCTTTCAGTCCTAGATCTCGGGACGAGATCTTTTCGTAGTGGTGGAGTGTTGTAACACCCCGGATGTAACTTTCCCAATTTGTACTCCAACTCTTGCCGTTTCCGGTGTTAAGTTATATTTATTTCTTAGGTTCGGGTCTTTGTCTACGTGTGTTGTTTTCGTTTTCATGCATCTCATATCATGTCATCGTGTGCATTGCATTTGCATACGTGTTCATCTCATGCATTCGCGCATTTTCCCCGTTGTCCGTTTTGCATTCCGGCGCTTCGTTCTCCTTCGATTGCAATTTCTAGCTTTCTTTCGTGTGTGGGGATTAAACATTTCCGGATTGGACCGAGACTTGCCAAGCGGCCTTGGTTTACTACCGATAGACCACCTGTCAAGTTTCGTATCATTTGGACTTCGTTCGATACTCCAACGGTTAACCGAGGGACCGAAAAGGCCTCGTGTGTGTTGCAGCCCAACACCCCTCCAATTTGGCCCAAAACCCACCAAACTCTGCTCCATGTCCTAGAGCGTTCGATCACGATTGCGTGGCCGAAAACCGCACCTCATTTGGACTCTCCTAGCTCCACTTATGCCTATAAATAGCACCCCTCCAAATTCGGATCTTCTTCCCCGTCCAAACCCTAGTCTAAAAAAAAAGCAGATCCGCGCCGACGGACATGTCCGGGGCCTAGCTGGACACGTCCGCCGCCGCCTCTCGTCCACTCCGCGCCTGCCATGTGGCGCAGCCGACCGCCGCCGCCGCTGGCCCGCGGAGGCCCACGCCCGGCCCCCGACGCCGCGCTCTCGGGCCA